>NW_020526370.1:0-195759 GCF_003368295.1 Carassius auratus | reverse complement strand
TTTTTGAAAGTAGAGATGAAGCGTGCTTATTTATGAGATTTGGGAGGCTCTTATTTTTGTAATTCCACATCAGACTGTCCTGAAACGATGCAGCTGACATTGTGGCAAGGTGTACTCTCAATCTGAGGTGAAAGTGGCCTGTGCAATCTATAACTTTAATTTTTATAGATTTTTTAATATAGAGATGCAGCATCTCATTTATGAGATTTGGGAGGCTCTTATTTTGTAATTACACATCAGACTGTCCTGAAACGATGCAGCTGACATTGTGGCAAGGTGTACTCTCAATCTGAGGTGAAAGTGGCCTGTGCAATCTATAACTTTTTTTAATATACATTTTTGAAAGTAGAGATGCAGCAGTTTTTTTTGAGATTTGGAGGCTTTTATTTTGTAATTACACATCAGACTGTCCTGAAACGATGCAGCTGACATTGTGGCAAGGTGTACTCTCAATCTGAGGTGAAAGTGGCCTGTGCAATCTATAACTTAATTTTTATAGATTTTCTAATATAGAGATGTAGCATCTCATTTATGAGATTTGGGAGGCTCTTATTTTGTAATACCACATCAGACTGTCCTGAAACGATGAAGCTGACATTGTGGCAAGGTGTACTCTCAATATGAGGTGAAAGTAGTCTGTGCAATCTATAACTTTTTTAATTATACATTTTTGAAAGTAGAGATGCAGCAGCTTATTTTTTAGATTTGGGAGGCTCTTATTTTGTAATTCCACATCAGACTGTCCTGAAACGATGCAGCTGACATTGTGGCAAGGTGTACTCTCAATCTGAGGTGAAAGTGGTCTGTGCAATGTATAACTTTAATTTTTATAGACTTTTTTTATAGATGTAGCATCTCATTTATGATATTTGGGGGGCTCTTATTTTGTAATTCCACATCAGACCGTCCTGAAACGATGCAGCTGACATTGTGGTAAGTTGTACTCTCAATCTGAGGTGAAAGTGGTCTGTGCAATGTATAACTTTAATTTTTATAGATTTTTTTATATAGTTGTAGCATCTCATTTATGATATTTGAGGGCTCTTATTTTGTAATTACACATCAGACTGTCCTGAAACGATGCAGCTGACATTGTGGTAAGGTGTACCCTCAATCTGAGGTGAAAGTGGCCTGTGCAATCTATTTTTTTTTTTTCATATATAATTTTGAAAGTAGAGCTGAAGCAGCTTGTTTATGAGATTTGGGAGGCTCTTATTTTGTAATTACATATCAGACCATCCTGAAACGATGCAGCTGACATTTTGGCTAGGTGTACTCTAAATCTGAGGTGAAAGTTGTCTGTGCAATCTATAACTTAAATTTGTATAGATTTTTGAATATAGAGATGTAGCATCTCATTTATGAGATTTGGGAGGCTCTTATTTTGTAATTCCAAATCAGACTGTCCTGAAACGATGCAGCTGACATTTTGGCAAGGTGTACTCTAAATCTGAGGTGAAATTGGCCTGTGCAATCTATAACTTTTTTAAATTTACATTTTTGAATGTAGAGATGCAGCATCTTATTTATGAGATTTGGGAGGCTCTTATTTTGTAATTACATATCAGACAGTCTGAAACCATGCAGCTGACATTGTGGCAAGGTGTACTCTCAATCTGAGTTGAAAGTGGCCTGTGCAATCTATAACTTTTTTAAATATATAATTATGAAAGTAGAGATGAAGCAGCTTGTTTATGAGATTTGGAAGGCTCTTATTTTGTAATCTCACATCAGAACCGTCCTGAAACGATGCAGCTGACATTGTGGCAAGGTGTACTCTCAATCTGAGGTGAAAGTGGTCTGTGCAATGTATAACTTTAATTTTTATAGATTTTTTTATATAGATGTAGCATCTCATTTATGATATTTGGGGCGCTCTTATTTTGTAATTCCACATCAGACCGTCCTGAAACGATGCAGCTGACATTGTGGTAAGGTGTACTCTCAATCTGAGGTGAAAGTGGTCTGTGCAATGTATAACTTTTTTAAATATATAATTTTGAAAGTAGAGATGAAGCAGCTTGTTTATGAGATTTTTGAGAGGCTCTTATTTTGTAATTACATATCAGACCGTCCTGAAACGATGCAGCTGACATTTTGGCTAGGTGTACTCTAAATCTGAGGTGAAATTGGCCTGTGCAATCTATAACTTTTTTTTAATATACATTTTTGAATCTAGAGATGCAGCATCTTATTTATGAGATTTGGGAGGCTCTTATTTTGTAATTACACATCAGACTGTCCTGAAACGATGCAGCTGACATTTTGGCAAGGTGTACTCTAAATCTGAGGTGAAATTGGCCTGTGCAATCTATAACTTTTTTTAATATACATTTTTGAATCTAGAGATGCAGCATCTTATTTATGAGATTTTGGAGGCTCTTATTTTGTAATTACACATCAGACAGTCCTGAAACGATCCAGCTGACATTGTGGCAAGGTGTATTCTCAATCTGAGTTGAAAGTGGCCTGTGCAATCTATAACTTTTTTAAATATATAATTTTGAAAGTAGAGATGAAGCAGCTTGTTTATGAGATTTGGAAGGCTCTTATTTTGTAATCCCACATCAGACCGTCCTGAAACGATGCAGCTGACATTGTGGCAAGGTGTACTCTCAATCTGAGGTGAAAGTGGCCTGTGCAATCTATAACTTTTATTTTTGAATGTAGAGATGCAGCATCTCATTTATGATATTTGGGGGGGGCTCTTATTTTGTAAGTACACATCATACTGTCCTGAAACGATGCAGCTGACTTTGTGGTAAGGTGTACTCTCAATCTGAGGTGAAAGTGGTCTGTGCAATGTATAACTTTAATTTTTATAGATTTTTGAATGTAGAGATGCAGCATCTCATTTATGATATTTGGGGGGGCTCTTATCTTATTTTGTAAGTACACATCAGAAGGCCTGAAACGATGCAGCTGATATTATGGTAAGGTGTACTCTCAATCTGAGGTGAAAGTGGTCTGTGCAATGTATAACTTGAATTTTTATAGATTTTTGAAAATAGAGATGAAGCATCTCATTTATGGTATTTGGGGGGCTCTTATTTTGTAATTCCATATCAGACAGTCCTGAAACGATGCAGCTGATATTGTGGGATGGTGTACTCTCAATCTGAGATGAAAGTGGCCTGTGCAATCTAACTTTTATTTTTATAGATTTTTGAATGTAGAGATGCATCATCTCATTTATGATATTTGGGGGGCTCTTATTCTGTAATTACACATCAGACAGTCCTGAAACGATGCAGCTGACATTGTGGCAAGGTGTACTCTCAATCTGCAGTGAAAGTGGTCTGTGCAATCTACAACTTTTCTTTTTATAGATTTTGAAAAGTAGAGATGCAGCAACTTATTTTTGAGATTTGGGAGGCTCCTATTTTGTAATTCCACATCAGACTGTTCTGAAACGATTCAGCTGACATTGTGGGATGGTGTACTCTCAATCTGAGGTGAAAGTGGCCTGTGCAATCTATAACTTTAACTTTTATAGATTTTTGAAAATAGAGGTGTAGCATTTCATTTATGATAGTTGGGGGGCTCTTATTTTGTAATTCCACATCAGACACTCCTGAAACGATGCAGCTTATATTGTGGGAAGGTGTACTCTCAATCTGAGGTTAAAGTGGTCTGTGCAATCTATAACTTGAATTTTTATAGATTTTTGAAAATAGAGATGTAGCATTTCGTTTATGATATTTGGGGGCTCTTATTTTGTAATTCCACATCAGACAGTCCTGAAACGTTGCAGCTGATATTGTGGTAAGGTGTTCTCTCAATCTGAGGTGAAAGTGGCCTGTGCAATCTATAACTTTTTTAATATACATTTTTGAAAGTAGAGATGCAGCAGCTTTTTTTTTTAGATTTGTGAGGCTCTTATTTTGTAATTACACATCAGACTGTCCTGAAACGATGCAGCTGCATTTATGGTAAGGTGTACTCTCAATCTGAGGTGAAAGTGGTCTGTGCAATGTATAACTTTAATTTTTATAGATTTTTGAAATTAGAGATGTAGCATCTCATTTATGATATTTGGGAGGCTTTTATTTTGTAATTACACATCAGACTGTCCTAAATCGATGCAGCTGACATTGTGGCAAGGTGTACTCTCAATCTGCGGTGAAAGTGGCCTGTGCAATCTATAACTTTTTTTATATACATTTTTGAAAGTAGAGATGCAGCAGTTTTTTTCTTTTTTTAGATTTGGGAGGCTTTTATTTTGTAATTACACATCAGACTGTCCTGAAACGATGCAGCTGACATTGTGGCAAGGTGTACTCTCAATCTGAGGTGAAAGTGGTCTGTGCAATCTATAACTTTTATTTTTATAGATTTTTGAAATTAGAGATGCAGCATCTTATTTTTGAGATTTGGGAGGCTTCTATTTTGTAATTCCACATCAGACTGTTCTGAAACGATGCAGCTGACATTGTGGGATGATGTACTCTCAATCTGAGGTGAAAGTGGCCTGTGCAATCTATAACTTAAATTTTTATAGATTTTTGAATGTAGAGATGCAGCATCTCATTTATGATATTTGGGGGGGCTCTTATTTTTTAAGTACACATCAGACTGTCCTGAAACGATGCAGCTGACTTTGTGGTAAGGTGTACTCTCAATCTGAGGTGAAAGTGGTCTGTGCAATCTATAACTTTTATTTTTATATATTTTTGAAAGTAGATGCAGCAGCATGCAGCTGACACTGTACTTTCTGTCTGAGGTGGAACCGGTCTGTGCATTCTAGAACTTTTATTTTTATAGCTTTTCGAATGTAGAGATGCAGCAAGCATATATTATTGTTCTTATTTTATAATATGAGTATTAGAGGGTTTTTATTTTGGTATTCAGCATCAGACAGTAACCGGCTGTGTGTTGGGGAAAAAAAGTAGCGTTCGCTGGAAGAGCACTGCATTCAGATCAGTTCTCTGACGGTATTACCGTAATACGCAGTTTATACGCGACCCTGGAAATAACGTGGCGGCTAGATTGACCGTGCTTTTCTACTTGGCGGCTGGCTTGACCGCAGTGCAACACGTGGTGACGTATGCATCTGTTCAAACAATAGAGGTTTAGAGAGGCTGGTCCGATGGTGCTTTCGGAAGTAGGCTTTTGCCAAGTTCATTTATTTATTTGTTTATTTATTTATTTATTAACATTTTGCCGGGTTGTGACTAGAAGGGAGACAGCAAAAGTAAATTAAATTTGCTGTACGATTGTGTTTTGTTACCCCCACCCATTACAATAATTTAAATACAGTATTTATTGTTGTTCAGCAAAATTCCCCAAAACTGATGTGCGCATGTAGTCGCACCTGTCCCATGATCCAGCCTTAACCGTTTTATCTCGGAATTGGGCTTGTAAAACAGGTTGACATTTTGACTAATTTTTTTGATTCGAAAACCGAGGAGCTGATGATACTGCGCATGCATGATTCAGAGTGAAGAAGATTGACACACAGAGCGTATGAACCGAACTGATTCTTTTGATGATTGATTCTGAACTGATTCTGTGCTAATGTTATAAGCCCACGCCCAATCATAATATTAGTACAATTTATTAATAATAATTTAGCCATAAATAAAATGACCAACATGATGACCTTTCACCTGACGACGACGACGTCATCCAACCAGGAGGATTCCTCAGCCACATGCCATTTTTAATTGCTAGAGGATATTTTCAGCAGCGTGGCAGCTGGTAAGTGGTGTTTCATTCTCAGCGAAGTGATTTTGGTGTTTATTTACTTATTATTATTTTACAAGAACGATGTGATGTGAGAACATGCAGATATGTTGTTTATATAGCCTGCAGTGTAAAAGTAACACTAGCCTGCTGTTTGAGGGAGAAAAGACAAAACGGTCTGGTCTTTTTTATGTTATTTGACTAAACTTTGATTATATTACAGTACTTTTTTTTTTAACACGTAGAGTGACTTAAAAATAATTATCACAACACTGGTAAGGCTTATTCAGATTTTCTCATTCTCTGAATTATCATTATAAAAATAAAAACAATTCAGAAATGAATTAAAATATAATTATATTTTAAATCTGATGAAAATATATATTTTTTTCTACAATAGCAACAGTGTTTACAACAGCAAGACCACTTTAGCCTGTAAATCTATCTGGAAATAAATGTAAAAATATCAATGTCAATAAAAAATGCATAATATACCTGACATCAAAGTGCAGTGTGAAGGATATGAATAACAAATGTAGGCTGTCATTTGTTTACATTGCAAAGGTGTTCAATTTTAGACAACAACAACTACAACAGTAATAATAATATTAATCACAATATCAGTTTTTTTTATGTTTTGTATCAATATAGTAGTGATGGTTAAAATAATAGATTAATGCTGTAATAGTAATTTGAGCCTTGTTCCTAGATGGACACAGAGTGGAAAGTAATAGATCAAATGAGGAGATGGAGATAGAGGAAGAAAAAGAGGGAAATGTAGAGGCACAAGTGACAGACAGAGAGCAGGGAACAGCAAGCCAGGAGACAGAGGCTGGTGAGAAAGAGGAAAATGTAGAGGCACAGGTGTTTTCTATAGTTTTTACTATAACTGCTGTTCTTAATTATTCCGAATCAGCAAGGAATGCATCACAATATATTGCTGTATTGATATTTTGAACAGGGCCATTTAAAGCCTTGTTCCATGTGCCCCTTTTTTTATACTTTGAGCACCTGCCCCTCCAAAGGTCTCTGCACGGCCCTGTTCAGATGGAGTGTCAGCCACATTAAAAAAGTTAACCGCTTAAGTCATTTGCGGATTAATGCTTACTGGGGAGACGCGGTCCATTTCAAATGATTCAGTTCAATTTGGTGAACTGGTTCAAGAAGATCCGTTACATCAAGTGATTTGTTCGTGAACTGGATATCACTAAACTGCAGTGAATGCGCTCACATTTCCACTGTCACTTCCGGGGCTTAAACGTGCCTCGTCGGGGCTTCCTCTGGGCCAAAGGCCAGGGTTTTCTGGCCCAACGAAAACCTTGGGCCAAAGCGGGTCAGCTGGGGCTAGAGGAGGGGTTATGAACAAAGGCGGAGTTTCTCAGAGCTCAGCGCTGCGGATCATTTCAGAAAGCTAACAGCTTTAACACCAGCATTAAAGACTTTTTTAAAATAAGTTGAGTTAAAAACTCACTCTTACTCAGCAGCGAGTGTTTGAAATAACTTGATCTGATGTGGATTATGATCACCATACAAGGCAGAAATATTTATAAGCAATGTAAAAGACGTGCAGGCTAAACATTAACGTTACCATAGTAAACATGGTTAATATGACCACTTGAGGAAATCAGATGTCAGCTTCTTATTCTCTATCACAATTGTGTATTTATTTAGTAACTTATATTATCTGTCATAAGTCTCGTCTCGAGAGTTTAGATCCACGTAGCCTATCATAAAAATATAATAATGTTTTATGTCCGGGAGCTTTTATAAAAATAGAGATATCATTCATTCTAAATGTGACATATTGGCTGCTGCTACAAATAAACAGAAACAGACTCGACCGAATAAGCAGGCTATTTTCATAAGTGTTAAAAATAAGTAAAATAGAAATACATTTATTTCTGTGTTTATTAATTTTGAGTCCTGATTAATTAATCCATTATGCTCAATGTATCACGTATTCTATAGTAAAACATTGATGCTTTTGAATTTGAATATTTAACAAAGCATGCAAACAAACGGCCACTTTTATCATGTTCGTTTGGTGATCGCACATTTTCCAGTGACTTATTTCTTAGTTTTCTGATAACTTCTCTTTGTTGGTGAAATTATAGGGTTGTTTGACGTTGTTCCCGAGAAAAATCCTTCATATGTCTTGCATATCTGCATAACATGCTCTACAGTTTCCTCTACTGAACAGACATCACATAGACCTGTGTCATGTTTCCCTATAATGTGTAAAGTGTGATTTAGATTTGAATGTCCTGTTTGTAAATGTGTGAAAATAACTTGTTCTTTTCTCCTTAAGTTGTGAATCATTTTGCTTTTCTTTATGGTTTTTTGAACCTTGTAATACTGTCGACCTGTATGACATGAGTCCCAAACTGTCTGCCATTTCCTATCGCATGCTTCTGAAATTAAATGTTTTCCTTCTGATCTACTGAGGGCAATGTTTATGTTTGGTTCTTTCATTTTAATTGATTCTTTGGCAATCTTGTGTACCATAAACACGTAAAAAATAAATAAATTCATGTTTTAGTTTTGTGCAATATAATTTAATTATTAAAAATCTTTAATTTAATTTTGATTCACGCTTATTATTTTTCGATCCATTACCGCATTGTTTTTAATTGTTATTTTAAAAATTGCATTTGTTATTTCGGTTTTGTGTGTTATTATTTTACATGTATTTTTACTTTTTTTTTTATTCTTATTATTTTTCGATCTGTGACTGCAATGCGTTTGTCGGGATTCTGATCCCATACGAGATGTTTGTCCACTCAACAGAAGCCACATTCGTTTGGGTTATTTACTGCCTCTACACTGACCTGAATTAAGCTCAGGCAGCAGTAGGTTTCACTTTGACTCAGAAACTAAGCTGCTAGAGTCTTGAGAGCATACAGTGGAAGCAATGTTTTATCTTGCAAGAGAGAAAAAAAAAGATCTTCGTTTGACTGTTTTTATTCCACAGTAAAGCTGTTTTGAGGAAAGTCATGTGATAAGAAAATAAGCCCTTTATATGTATTAGGCATACAACATCAGGGGGAAAAAAAAGTTAAATATTTTTTTTGATTGGTAATTTTTCATTTCTTTATTTCAATTCTCATTTAATTTTTTCATCATTTTGAAATTCAATAGTCCAAACAAACCAGGACTGTAATTGTTCAGAATTAATGTTTTAATATTAAGATTCTGTACTCACTAAATCTAAATCTAAGCCATTAAATGTTCTCTGATCTCTGATCTAATGCTAATGTTTGCAGATAGTCTCAGTCCTTGTGGTTTATTTTGAGCATCTTCTGTTAACTGCGGTCAAAGACCCTGTCAAGGGAACAACAGCATTAACAAAACCTTTCCATTATTTCCAAACCTATCCAGCCAAAATGCTTTAGCAGTGTATATTATTATGTAGACACACCTCAGGAAAACGACCTTTGTGTTGTTATTTACATTTCTCAGTTCATACTTGCTGAACTTTGTCTGTAACGCTTTGAGTTCCAGTAAAAACCACATCCTGTCGAGAGTTTATCAGAATCTGTCTCAGCAGACACAAAATGACCCTTAATGTTCTGTGCACAGTTTAATGCAAATTTGTATTTAGAATATTTTAGAATTCTGAGTTTGTATTCACTTCATGCTAGTAGTTAGTTCAGCACTTTGCATGACATTCTGCACTATTTTTTTCTAATAATACATTGTTTTTGAAGGAAACTGAACATGGCTTGAGACATACATTATTGTGTAATTTTGTGCATTTTTGTTGTGTCTTATTATTATATTTCGTTATTGCAAATCATATGTAACTACATTTAGTAATTGCACTGCATTCAAACATCTCAGATTGCAGGGTGTGAAACAAATAACGCTCCTAGCGTCCTCTAGTGACTAAACAAGAAAACAGATCTTTCTGACATTTATCTGCTATTCCTACAGAAAGGTATTGGTCCCAAAAGAGGGGTATTGTGGGCCTTATTCACTTTTATATATATATATATATATATATATATATATATAAAAAATCCTTTTGGTCATTAACTGTGGAATGAGTGCTGCACTCTAAAAAAAAATCTGTAAAAACAGGGCACAGTATAGTGTATAATTTGAAGGACCCCCGTATTTATTTATTTGATGGTGTTTTACTAGTATTATGAATTTTACACTTCATTGCATTGTTTTAGAATTAACAGAAATGTCTGTAAAATTAATAGATAATGTTGTGTGAATTGATTTTTTAGTGTCTAAAAAAAAAGATAAGAAAAAACCTTCATTAATACAGTCAAAATGTTATTAAGTTTCAATTAAGGCTGTTAATTGTTACATTTGGCTTTGAAAATACCCACAAAAGGTTATTTAAAGCTATTTTTGTGTTAAATGAGAAAGTATTAAGTAGAGATTGCAAGATGAAACTTTAGAAAAAAATAATTAATTTGATTCAACATAAAAAGTATTACACATCAACGTTAAGGCTACAACGCCCTAACATAAATGGAACATATATATATATATATATATATATATATATATATATATATATATATATATATATATATATATATATATATATATATGTTCCATATATATAATATATATATATATATTTTTTTTTGGGGGGGGGGGATCTATCCCTTTAACGTTTGTTTCCCCCTTTTTTATATTTAAATGAAATAACAATAATAATAATAATAATAATAATAATAATAATAATAAATGAGATTGTGACATGATCCATGACAGATGACAGATTCTTCCATAAGTAATAATTATAGAACATGTTGCCCTCAGGTACAGATCATGTTCACACATCTGAGAAAGGGACACTCAATACTAAGTGGTTTTGGTTTAGCTAAGAAGGTCAGGAAGCAGAAAGCACATAGTTGGCACATTCTAATACAAACCGAAAGGACTGAATGTAGGAATCCCAGGATGTCAGAAATGTAAATATCCAGCAGCAAGGACATAAATAAATGCAGTGTTAACATTTATTATGGTAAACAGAACAGGATTGAGAAATATATGTAGGCTAGCAGAATATCCACGATCCAGCAGGTGGCAGTACGCACCTTTTCAGCTTGTTTGAAACCCGCTACGAAGAAGACGAAAACGAAAGTAGTCTAACCGCAAATAATTAACGGAGATAAAAAGTGAAAAATTGCTTTTTGAATTCGATCCATACCATGGAGACATAGAAAACATCCCAGAAAACATTTAACAGATATACATTTAACACAGACCCTACCAATTTGAACACTCGCGGACATAATTATGTATATAATGCAGCGAATAAATCTATGCAGCGAGAGACCACCTCGCGCTCAAACTGCAGTCATTTTGAAGTATCGCATCAGAATCGAGTGATGAACACTGAATTTCAAGTTTTTACGCTCGTTTGAGGTGATTTTTGACTTGTGCGAAAAAGGCTTAAGATATGGAAATAAATTTTGCAAATAAATTCCTCCAAGCGCATCAAAAAAGTGATGTGAGCATGCATTGTCCTAATTTGTAAGTCGCTTTGTATACAAGCGTCTGCTAAATGACTAAATGTAAATATATTTATGTGGGGTTGTGTTTTTTTCCCCATGAAACTGTGTAAAAAAAAAAAAATAAATAATAATAATTCTGCAGTTGTTTGTAATGAAAACAGGTAATTACCTAATTAGTATTGAGTGTCCCTTTCTCAGATTAACAGAAATGTCTGTAAAATTAATAGATAATGTTGTGTGAATTGATTTTTTAGTGTCTAAAAAAAAAGATAAGAAAAAACCTTCATTAATACAGTCAAAATGTTATTAATTTTCAATTAAGGCTGTTAATTGTTACATTTGGCTTTGAAAATACCCACAAAAGGTTATTTAAAGCTATTTTTGTGTTAAATGAGAAAGTATTAAGTAGAGATTGCAAGAAAAAAAACTGTTTTTCTAATAGGCCTAGAATAAAATAAGTATTGATAAGGTATGGTGCGGTACAGAAGGGTTTCAGCGCCGCACACAAATTCAAAACTATTAAAGCATAATCTCATTTTTTTGAGAATACGAAAAATCCATCTAACTTTTCATTTTTCGTTTCATAAACAAAACCAAAAAAAAAAAAAAAAAAAAAAGAAAATCAAACCGTTTCTCGTTTTTCTTTATTTCTTTTTAAGTAGAAAATCAAATGATCAAAAGATCTGTAAGTGGGTGGCGCTATATTAGTTTGTTATCTGCCGTTGGAAGAAAGGAGGAGAAATCAGGTGTGGTGGTGTTTCACGCTCCTGTCCAGTTGGTGGCAAAGATGTATTAAGTCTGTTTAGAAAACTTTGATTTTGATTATAAAATAAATAAATAAAAAATGGTGAAGGATCGCATGTTTTAACAGCGATTGCAAATCGAAAGTGTTTCAAAGATTTCTGGATTCTATTCCTGTTGATCGTCTGTTCTGCTGTAACTGTACGTTTGAATACTTCCAGGTTTACAGTTATTTGAGGTAATGCAATTTCATATATGTATAAATGATTTAACTATGTTACAAATGTAGGTTTTGCGGAAGTTTAACAAATGGCCTTTCTATTTTCTTTTTTTCAACATGATTGAAATAAATGTTTTATTGTATGAACTAAAATATTTGAAATCTACATAAAAAGAATGCAGAATGCAAAATGTATATGACCATGATAATCATAAACCTAGAATATACAAACCTGAAACAACAGAATTCTTTAATTTGAGTATTCATATGTTTTTGTGTGTGTGCGTGTACATTTCGCGGAAGTTTAATAAATGACCAAGAAGCAGCAATAATTTTTTTTTTTTTTTTTGAAATCGAAAGTATTCTGTGAAGAAAAAAAGAATGAACAGAAGCGAATATGTTCTATTAAATTCATAAGGTTCTAAATATTGCTGTAATTTGGTTTGTTCAATAAAAATGGCAACGAATAAGCTGCTGTATGACTAAATAGAATATCTTGCTCACATATCGAGTACATCATAATTACTGAAAGACAGGGACGGATTGGGAGTATAAGGCCCTGGATTTTCTCCCAAATAAGCCCACCACAACTACAAACAGTCATAACTATCTCACAATATTACAGCAATCCTGTTGTATTTATGGCAAATAATATCACAAAACCCATGGTGACCCTTCTGACAAAAATTAAACCATCACAGAAAGTTGAATGATTTCCACTACAAATGCCATTACAAACATTACAAACCATCAACTTTTAACCATTAAAACCATTAGATAATGGTTTACTGTAGTGTGTTTTGGGACATATTACATAAGGATTTAGTAACTATTTAGTAGAGACCAAAAGGCACCATTACAGTTTCCATTAAAACCAACACAATTTTCCTTATAACCAGTAAATCCATTACAAATTATGTGATGCTTTCTATTTTCTTTTTTCCAACACATGATTGAAATAAATGTATTATTGTATGAACTAAAATACTTGAAATCAACATAAAAAGAATGCAGAATGCAAAATGTATATTACCATGATAATCATAAACCTAGAATATACAAACCTGAAACAACAGAATTCTTTAATTTGAGTATTCATATGTTTTTGTGTGTGTGTGTGTGTGCATGTCATGTTAATCATACTAATCACCTTAGGCTACTTTATTTACTCTATTTTCTAATACAATATCTCTCAAATGTAACCCGTTGTAAAACCACTGCTGTCTCTTTATGAATTAATGTAGTAGCCTATTTATGCCAGAAAATGTTATAAATAACAGTGGATGCTTGTACCTGGGTTTTAACTATAGTGCTACAGGCTACATGCTGTGCATATTGAGAGTTGCGGGCAGAGGTAACCTGATGTAATTGTAATTTAGCTTTTCCCAACTGCCTTTATCTTCACGTCTTTTGCTTGCCATCACTAGCCCACATTCCTTCTCGTCAGTTTTGGGCTCTTATCAGGGTTGCCAGGTTTTCACAAAATAACCCACCCAATCAGTACTCAAAACTATCCCTAGCCCAATTCGAGTGGCCCCCTTTAACAATAGCTTCTGGGGATAAAATACACGTATGTGTTTTGGTGGGGTTCCCCTTGCAAAACTCGCATTTCCAGTGGCTAAATATCACGTTATTGAGGTTGTTTTTCAACCCGCAGACATGAAAAACAACCCTGGCAACAGGTAAAACCACGGACTTGTCAACAGAAAAATAGGTTGCATTTGCACCCGACGACTTCTCCATAACGTCCAAATGTTAAGATTTAAGTTAATAAAGTAGATTGTGAAATAATAGTCAAAGTGAGAAGGACTGATGCAATAATTTTCATAAAAACTGATAAAGAGAGAGGCCTGTGTTGTGAGGAGTGATTGGAATGTTCTGAAGTGATTTTAACACCATTTAATAACAGTAAGTGGCAGTATATTTGTAGAATAGGCTATTTTATTTTCATATTGCTTGTTGGTAACGCAACATTCATAATTAGTTCTTATTTTTCATTATGTATTCCTCTGAACTATCATGATATTCATCTCAGTAATGTCACATTGTCATGTCCAGGTCACGATGAGCCTCTGATCGTCTTCAGTGACACAAAAATCCCAGAGTTGAGCTGTTCAGCTGCAGTATGTCTCAGCAGCGAGGAAAGATCTCTCTTGCCGCGTTTCCACCGAAATTACCCGGAACATTTTTACCAGGAACTTTTTTTCCCAGGAACTTTTTTCCCCCCAGACCTGTTGCTTTCTGCGTTTCCACCGCGGTGTAAAGTACCGGGAAGATTAGGCAAATGACTGGTGACGTAGGTCCGCGCGCGTTTCTCAATACAAAGTACCGCTGATTAAAAAAAAAAAAAAAAAAAGTATGCTGATTTTGGACGTGCATCATCGGTAGGTCAGACTTTGTGCATTCGACTGGGGAGTGTGATGTCCACAACGACACAAGTCCGGTAAATCTATAAACAGCAGCGTAATATATACTATATATATATATATATATATATATATATATATATATATTATACTTGATAACTTCAGTCAGCTCATCTTGCTACTGCAATTTTCCCTACTGTATATTTACAATAAAACGAAATAGGATATCAAATACCACTGCCTCCTTTGGTTTTCATTTAAGCATAATAACAGCTGCAGAAATGTACTTAGTTCAGGGAAATGTGTATATGCAGCCATTACAATGAAACGAAATATTATATAAATTTGCCTTTTTTATTTTCATTTTAAGATATAGATTAATTGAATACAGACCAAAGAAAACCTGTTAGATTTACCCCGCAGCTGAATTATATGTTATGTTTAACCATTAAAGACACATCAGAGCCAGCGGCACATATCAGAAGGTCTATCCCAGGAGAGGCTGCTTCTCGGCGGATAGATGATCACTGGGCTCCGCTGATTGCGTGGAGCTCACCGTCTCAGAGATCGACGAAACACATTTTTAAATAGGCGCTGTCTTTATAAATAAACAACAGATTTGAGTTTTAAACAACTACATTCTCGCCTGAAATACTTTTAAAATTACATTTCATGATACAATAACAGTAATATTTTGAAAATGTTGATCCGAATAAATGGTGGTTGAACTCAACCAATGCTGCGTGAACTCAACCAATCAGCATGTTTAGCGCCAAAGTCCCGCCCCCGAAAGTTCCTGAACTTTAAAAAAGTACCACCTCGCCAGCAGGGACTTTCTGGGGGGCATTTTTTTACCTGGAACTTTTATTTAGTTCCTGGTTCCTGCGGTGGAAACACACCAAGTACCGGACCAAGTCCCTAGTTCCTGGGTAAAGTTCCTGCGGTGGAAACGCGGCTTCTGTCTGAGATGAGTCTCTCACAGAAACAGAGGTAAGACTGCTTTATAGCCAGTACCAGGGTTAATAGCTAACTATCATGCAGTTATTCTACCATAGCTGCAGATTTAAAAAAAACAAATAATAATAAAAATCTGAATCTGAATCTAGTTTGTGTCTATAGAGTAAGTCAGTTTAGAAGAGACTAAGTTAAACACGTAGGGATATGATTGGTAGGAAAATCACTTGTTTAGAGTCCAGTCGAGGAATGCAGTAAATAAAAATAGTTTTTTTTTTTGGCGGAAAAGCAGTATATATTGTGGCAGAAAAAAAAAAAAACTAAATATAAGAACAAAAAAACAAGACTTGGCTCAGCAATTACCTAATGTTACAACCTCTAAATTTGGTCTAGGCTTAGACTTAATAACGTATAGTAGATGATACAGTTTTGAGTAATGGTGATAGAAAGAGACAACACTAAACAAAGTAATGCCCAAGTAAAGTGTTTTATTTTACATAAGTAAAAGTAAGGGTATATTAACAAAAGTGTTAACAAACCAATAAACTAAATAATTAAACCAAAAAGAAAAGGGGACACAAAGTGATGCCAATGAAAATGAAAATCAAAACAAAAACTCATAATTCAACTTCTAACCAAACCAACAAACAAAAAATAAAACATACATTTCATCTCCAAGCACCCTAATCTTCCCTACTCAAACTAACAGACAAAATTACAAAGGCTGACGTTCACTTTTTTACCTGAGCTGTCTAAACATTGAGTTACCTACATATTGCACTATGTAAGTCATGTAACATCTCACCTATACACTTTCTCTTGGACAGAGCAAACGCCAACAATAAAAAGGGAAGAGAAAAAAAAGTTTGTTTGTGTGTGTGTGGGGGGGGGGGGGGGGGGGGGGTAGTAAAATAATATAAAAGCGAGATTGCAAACTATAAATGGTAGGGATTAAACTGTCACCAAACAAAAGCACAACACTAGGCAAACAAGCAGGGGATCAAGGATCCTCTCTCTTTCATTTCAGTGTGCTTTTAAATGCTGATGGGAAACTTGAAACTTGATTGGCAGCGGAGAAGTTGGCAATCATGCCAGTTTAATAAAGACTGCCAGCATCCCAAACCAACTGGAACTCAGAAAGGGTGAGCCTAATAAGAAAAAAATCAGAAAGTGAGGGAAAGAGAGAGACATGCAGGCATAAGATGAGAATAATAAAGCACGGTCATTGTTGAAGATCGAATGTGGTTAACTCCCATTTGCAACATCAAATGTCTTTGTATGAGATTGATGAACTTCTTGTTGTCATAAAATGTTTCTTTCTCTCTTAATTATTTGTGTCATTAGTGCAAGATCAAGCTCACATGTGTCCAGCTCTGTGTCTGTGAAGAGTGACTGTTCAAAAGGAGGCAGCGTATCGAACTTCAGTGAGAAAAAAACATCATCTACCAAAAGGTATTTTGTTTGTTTCTCCAACATTAGTAGTTTGTCAAAGGTTGGTTAGCAAAGACTATATATTTTTCTAGCTGTTCAGTAGGCTTTGGAACAGTGGAGAATTTGAAATCTGGGTTTCAAACTGTATGCAAGTTGGATTTTTTTTTCTGGATTATTTTTTTTTTAATACAAGTTATGATAAAATGAAGAAGAAATTATGCACAGTATTTAGGTCAATCAAATATGAGTGACAATGATCATGAAACAAATTAAAGGGTTAGTTCGCCCAAAAATGAAAATTATGTCATTAATATCTCACCCTTATGCTGTTCCAAACATGTAAGACCTCCTTTTATCTTCGGAACACAGTTTAAGATATTTTAGATTTAGTCTGAGAGCTCTCAGTCCCTCCATTGAAGCTGTGTGTACGGTATACTGTCCATGTCCAGAAAGGTAAGAGAAACATCATCAAAGTAGTCCATGTGACACCAGAGGGTCCGTTGGAATTTTTTGAAGCATCGAAAATACATTTTGGTCCAAAAATAGCAAAAACGATGACTTTATTCAGCATTGTCTTCTCTTCTGTGTCTGTTGTGAGAGAGACTTCAAATCAAAACAGGATATCCGGTTCGCGAACGAATCATTCAGTTCACCAAATCTAACTGAATCGTTTTAAACGATTCGCATCTCTAATACGCATTTATCCACAAATGACTTAAGCTGTTCACTTTTTTTAATGTGGCTTACACTCCCTCTGAGTTCAAACAAACCAATATCCCGGAGTAATGCATGCACTCAAACAGTATCTGACTGAACTGCTGTGATGAACACCGAGCCGAGCCAGATAACGAACAATAGACTGACTCGTTCACGAGTGAAGAACCGGTTGCATCGGTGTTCGGATCACCAGTAGTTCTTTCGGACAGTTCGATTCAATAAACCGGTTGAAGAAAACGGTTCACCAGTTCTTTTGCGCTCGACATAATGGCGTCATTGGCGATGATTGCCAGGATTCAAGCCTTCGGTTTACCCACGCCCATAACACTAGCACAGAATCAGTTCAGAATCAATCACCAAAAGAATCAGTTCAGTTCAGACGTTCTGTGTGTCGGTCTGCTTCACGCTGAATCACACATGCGCAGTGTCATCAGCTCCTCGGTTCACGAATCGGACGCGTCTGACAGAAACGGTTCTTGACTCGTGAACGAGTCAATGTTTTGTTCGTTATCTGGCTCGGCTCGGTGTTCACCTTCAGTTCTCTCTTCACAGCAGTTCAGTCAATGTACCGTTTGAGTACATGATATTGGTTTGTGTCAGCCACATTAAAAAAGTTAACAGCTTAATTAATTTGTGGATTAATGCGCATTAGAGACGCGAACCGTTTAAAACGATTCAGTTCGATTTGGTGAACTGAATGAATCGTTCGCGAACCGGATATCCAGACTGCTTTGATTTGAACTATCTCTCACACAGACACGGAAGAGAAGACGATGCTGAATAAAGTCGTAGTTTTTGCTATTTTTGGACCAAAATGTATTTTCGATGCTTCAGAAAATTCCAACGGACCCTCTGATGTCACATGGACTACTTTGATGATGTTTCTCTTACCTTTCTGGACATGGACAGTATACCGTACACACAGCTTCAATGGAGGGACTGAGAGCTCTCAGACTAAATCTAAAATATCTTAAACTGTGTTCCGAAGATAAAAGGAGGTCTTACATGTTTGGAACAGCATAAGGGTGAGTTATTAATGACATAATTTTCATTTTTGGGCGAACTAACCCTTTAAAGAGAAACAATGTTTCATCCTGACTTCAGCTCTGAAATCAAACCCATCACACCTGAGAGAGCTGGACCTGGCTGGAAATAAAATAGAAAACAAAGGAATGAAGCACATATGTGAACAACTGATTAATTCCCGCTGTAAACTGGAGAGATTGAAGTCAGTAACATTCAGATATAAAAAGCTCAAAAGCTTTTAAACAAAGATGCAATATCGTTATCAAAAATACTCAGTTATATCTTCTAAAGAGCCTGAGTATTCTGTGATCTGTTTAAGTCAAAATTATCTATCTTTTTTTATTTATTTTTTACATAATAAATAGTTAGCTTCTTCTGTTTTATTTTCTGCTTTTCCTTTTTCCCAATGAAGGTTAAGAGGCTGTGATATAACAGATGAAGGTTGTTCAGCTCTGACTTCAGCTCTGAAATCAAACCCATCACACCTGAGAGAACTGGACCTGAGTGAGAATGAACTTGGAGACTCTGGAATTGAAAATATTAGCAGTCTACTGAAGAACCCACAATGCAAGCTGGAAATACTAGCGTGAGTATCAGTATACTGTACAGCAGTTTGATTGAAAGTCACTGTTTAGTCAAAGAGGCCCAGTTTACAGTATTTAAACCCTAGGACTACATCTGTACTGCAACTTTATTCTGGTCACGTTTAATGGGTTTTTAAATAGGAAAAAATTGAATTTGTGTACATGTTCTGCAGAAATATATGACCAAAAAAGTAATTGATGTCTGTAGTTTTTTATTTATTTATTTTTTAAATGAATGAGAAGTAAACAACTGCTTCTTGCATTCAGACTTAAACAGTTCAACTACGTTGAAGACTGTACATTGTCTTCTGTTGCTCTTTTTCATGAGATGGCCGTCAAAGATCTGAACCATTTTCCTTTCTGTTTTTGTCTTCAGACTGTGTAAATGCAGTATTAAAGAGAAGCAGTGTGTCTTCCTGACTTCAGCTCTGAGATCAAACCCATCACACCTGAGAGAACTGGACCTGAGTGGAAATGAACTTAAACACAAAAGAGTGAATAAATTGTATGATATACTGAAGGATTCACAATTTAAACTGGAAAGATTGAGGTGAGGAACATTTATGTACAACAAAGAAATTGTATTTTGATATTTTAATGAAACATAATGAAACTTTTATTTGTCTCATTTCTCTGAATGCAGGTTAAGGTACTGTGCTATAAAAGCTGAAGATTGTTCAGCTCTGACTTCAGCTCTGAAATCAAAGACATCACATCTGAGAGAGCTAGCCTTGAGTGGGAATGAACTTGGCCAGTTGGGAGCAACACACCTCTGTGATATACTGATGAATCCACAATGCAAGCTGGAAAAGCTAGAGTAAGTATAATGTACAACAGTTATAGTGTGATTAAAGTGTATTATGCTGTCGGCTCTGATAGCCTTGTGGGCAGCACGCCGACACACATCGCTGTTGCGCTATGGGTGTCCTGAGTTCTAATTGTAGCTTGGGGACCCTTCTTGATCCCGCCCGCCTCTCTCTCCTACTTCCAGACTTGGGTTGTAACTAGTTTCCTCAAGTACTAGTTATGCTTCTGTCTTGGTTTATGGTTCAATATTTAAGTTTCCAGGTTTTTGGTGGAATATTACTGACAGTATGGTGTTTATTCATGATGCATCTAACTCTAAAATGAACTTAACATGGTATTTTCTCTTGTCTTCAGTTTGTGCAGATGCAGTATTACAGAGAAACAGTGTCTAATCTTGACTTCAGCTCTGAAATCAAACCCATCACATCTGAGAGAGCTGAATCTCAGTGTGAATCAACTAGGAGACTCTGGAGTTGAAAACCTTGGTTTTCTGTTGAGCAGTTCGCAATCCAAGCTGAAAAATCTACAGTTAGTATCATTACACTACAAAAACTTGCTGTCTCTAATCAGACAGAGTTAAATAGTTGCTGTAACACCGATGGTGCTTTTCATGAAATCTAAAATGAAATGAGGAAATGAAATGCATGTGTCTGGAGGTTTACTTAGCAAAGTAGAGACAGCCTACCATGATTTTTAAAAGCAACATTAACAAACTACACCGGCATGCGGTAAATTTAACTCTACTTCGCTTTCTTTACTTAATATATTTTGTAAATGAAATGAAGTTCAATTCACGTTTATTTTTATAGTGCTTTTGACGATTTAAATTGTTGCAATGCAGCTTTGCAGACAATTAAAGTTTCTACATTATATTTAGGTGTAGCTTATTTTATGATTATGGTGACTGTGTCAAGGTAATGTCCATACGGCAGAAATGTACAGTCAAATCATGCAATTAGTTAATAAAATGTACTCAGACGGACAGTAAAAACTATCAACAGCAATGATTTTATGCTGTGATCAGTCTTATAGCAAAGTTTGGTAGTTTTGTACGTTGTTTGAGGGTTGGCATCATCTGAGGTCCACTGAGGGGTTGGCATCAGATCTTCGTAAACTCTGAAGCCTCTGTAATTCCGTGTTACCTTGGGATGCCAGTCCTGTGGCAGAAGCAGAGAAGCAAATAGAGAAAAGTTATCATTGCTGCTGTTCCAACCAAGCAAAAATGACGTGTTCATTCCAAGCAAGTCAAGTCAAGTTGAGCTTTATTTTCATTCCACTACATGTGTGGGAGTTGAATGGGATGAAATGAAAGAATGGTCGCCCTTTATTTTACAGTACATGAACTTACATGCTTTTTCACTGTAATTACCTAAGAAAGTACTGTAATATAAGGTAACTACATGGGGTAGGGTTAGGTTTTGGGGGAGGTTCAGGGTTAGTACCTAATTATTACCTTGTTATTGTAGTAGTATTATATGTATATGAGGAACAGGAGTGTAAAATAAAGTGCTACTGATCTAGTGCTAATCCTATAGCTAGGAATAGTTTTATGAAAAGAGAAAAAAGGGAAAAAAAGGGAATAAAAATTGTTCTGTATGGTTCTATAATTATGTTTTCATGTTTTGCTGGTGTAGTGTGCTACAGTATATGACATTTAGTCAAGATATATTTAACTCACACATAAACCTTACATGGATCTGATTCATTGTCTTTTGTCTTGTCTTCAGTCTGTGTGGATGCAGAATTACAGAGAAACATTGTCTCATCCTGACTTCAGCTCTATGTTCAAACCCATCACACCTGAGAGAGCTGGACCTGAGTGGAAATAAAATAGAAAACAAAGGAGTGCAGATCCTGTGTGACATACTGAATAGTTCACACTGTGAACTGGAGAGATTGAGGTCGGTGACACTCACATACAAGAAAGAAAATGCATAAAAACATTTCAACAATGCAATTGAACTAGAACGCTTCTACTCAATATATCACAAAGAGTCTGACTTCACATTATATTTGTGGAAAATCCCTGTTGTGTTTTGTGGTTTGATGGAAGCAGGGTGTAAAATAATCACCTGACAGGTACCAAACATATGGAAAGTGATAATTTCATTACCGATTAGCTTTAAATGTGCGCTATGGCACAAAGAACCTCAGTAACAGTAACATCACTAACAGTCATGAAAAAATGTATAAGTTGTAGACACTTTAAAAAAATGGCAGAGGCCACAGAGTGCACAAACAGTAAATGTATCAGCCAATTATAATGCTGTGAATTTCGCTGTTAGGTTTAAGATCAGTGCAACATTAATGTGGGGAATTCAGTGTTTCCCACAGGATTGTGTGAAACCATACAGGTATGGGATTTGGACCCTCTGAGGGGCTTTGGGGGCATGCTCCCCCATTAGAAAATTGTGTGTATTTTAAAAAGTAAATGCGTCAGCCTGGTGTACTTACAAGCAAAATTAAGAATCTGGATTTTGAAGAGTTTTGTGAGAATTTCATCTTATGTTTTGACCATAAATAACTGCACCAAATTGCAAATGATCAAGTGTTTTTACCCAGTTTGGAAAAAAATTGAGGTGTTTTTTCCTCCTCAAGTATGAGCCCCATATTCTCAATATAACATATTAATTTATATGAGCCATACAATGTTTTTCTTTGATATTTTGTCTAAAGGGTAAAAACAAACAAATCCGACTCTTATTACAGGCTTTACAAGGTTAATAACACAAGTAATATTGTTATATATATAAAAAACCATAAACATATTATTGAGTTTAAAAAGGCATTAAAACAGTACACACAATGGTATTAATTTAATGTCTCAAATAGATTGAAGTGCAAAACAACAGTTATAAAGTTCAATATTATAATATATATTTTATGGTATGTTTTATTCCAAATTAAAATGAAAAAACATAAATAAAAATAAATGTTTGTATTTAGTGTTGTTCATTAAAAATCATAGAGAATACTAAAAAGCTGAATGGCTATTTGAAAACAGTAAATATAGTTTGACTTCCTTTCTTCTCCATGAAGAAACAGAAAGTGCAGTCTATTTTGTTTATGGGGGTTTTCGGGGGAAAATGCTGTTCAATGAGCACCATCTACTGTCAGAAAATGAACTGCATTTTTATTCAGTCTGTCTCCTTCACTCACAGCGGTTCACTGACTGTCTGGGAGTGACACATGCATTCCCGAAGCAACAGTGCAAATGCACTGATAATAACTGTGCCCTATGGGTGAAAGTATTATTTTTTTTTCTCTGTCTGTCTTTCTAGCCTAAATGACTGTGGCATTACAGATGTTGCTTGTTTGGCTCAGACTTTGGTTAAAACAAAACTTCTTCGGTTTTTAAAAGAGCTTGATCTGAGTAACAATAAAATAGGAGACTCAAAACAGCAGATCATTGATGTGCTACAAGACTCAAACTGTGAACTGAGGTGAGTAAATGGCCTTTTGTCACAGTCACACTAACACAAACAAACATGTAAATAGTTTTAAATGTATTATATTTCAAACAAATATTGTTTTAAAATGTGTGCGTCAAGTAGTTTAAAATCAATAACTAAAATGATCACAGAAACATAATCTTTGTTACAGTCTACTTTGTACTCAAAGTAACTGAAATATAGTAACTATTTCAAACTTGTTCTACTCGACACCTTTGTTCTCTTCTGGTTCCTCTTTACAGTCTGGAGAAAGAGCATTTGCTCAGCTGGAGAGCTGGTGTGAACTACATTGGTAGTTTTGGTGGGTGGTTAACATCCTTGACTAAAGCTCAAGAGGATCCTGTGGAATCAACAGAACAAGAAAAGTCACCGTCAGATGAGGAATTTCTAGAAGGTTCTCCATTTAGTACTGTAAGAAATCAGTATGTGTGGTGGTCATTTTAGTGAGATTTTATGCTGTTGAACAAATCGAAAGTTTTCAGGTGGCAAAGGCTCAGAAATAATGCAGTATTAATAGAAACATACAGGGGGAAGTCGTGGCATGAATGTTTGCCCACTGCTTCAGGTGTGTGTTCACGGTGTGTTTGTGTGTGTTTACTGCTGGGTGTGCACATGGATGGGTTAAATGCAGAGCACCAATTCTGAGTATGGGTCACCATACTTGGCTGTATGTCACATCACTTTCACTTTCATACCTGCACACGTGAGTAATGTTTAATTTTATTGTTAGTTTAGTATTCTGTCTACATCTTAATGTTTGGATTTAACTCATCCATAATGAAGCAATTAAAAAAATTGCTCATAATTGCTAATAATGACATCAAATGATACAAACTGAAAGTCAAAAATAAAAATGTTATTATTGTGGGCTACATATACATAGATTCAAAGAACTTTTTAAATTTTTTTTTATACCATAATTTTATACAAAATGTTACATTTGTTTTGCATATATCAATTTTTTCTTACATTTTATAAACAATTGCATGAATTTTTTAATTTGAAGTAAAGTTGAAGTGTGTAAATTTTAGCAGCATCTAGAGTTGAAGTTGCAAATTGCCTAGAATATACGAGAATCTACGTTGGGAATACAGGACTACCCATTCACACCACCAGTGACTTTTTCACTTCTTGTCGCTTGTGGCTGACAATTGAGGTCGCTACTGGGCGTTCCCACTACAGGTTGCCTAGTTACCCTGTAACACGGACTTCACTCCCATTGGTTGTCGCTCGCGAAAATCGCTGCTTATTTGCATAAAGTTGAAGAATTCAGAACTTTTGTCGCTTGACTTGCATCGCTTGATGCTCACATTCCTTCGCCAATGGTCACTGACGCTTGTGTCGCCACAAGTCGCCAGCTCTCCATTGAAAATGAATGGGCTCATGTTGCTCTGTTGCTGTGTGTCGCTGGTAGTGTGAATGGGGTTTATTTTGTCATCTGAGACAGCAGAGGTTTCTATACTAACGTAAATTAAGGAATTATATTTACTTAGTCAATAAACCTATGTTATTACAAATATTATTGTTACTTGTTCATAGTATATGTGTTTGTTTTTTCTCTCGCTAGGACAACATTGCGACGAAACACGGTTTGTAAAAACTGATCAATAAGTACATGGTGCAGTCAGGAACTGGGAAGTATTCTAATGCTTGAGCAAACAGAGAGGGAGATATATGTAGTAGTGATTTCTGTGTTCTAGACCACTTCGTCTCTTCTCATGGGCCACTTCTCATTTGACACTTGACTAGAAAGTGGCATTAATAAAGGACTCTTTATCTGCACCCTGGAATCCCTGTCTCTTCATTCCATGACCAGCGTTCTTGGTGTCACCTCATTCATGATTTAACATTATTGGCATCACAAACAGAATGAAACCTGCTTCGTCTGCATGTTTCTGTTTTCCAGAGGCAGAGAACTTCGTCTGAATAGGAAACTCATCTGCATGTTGCTGATTTTAAGAGGCATGAAACCTGTGATCCTCATTTGAACAGGAATCTTATCAACACATAGGCATGTTGCTGTTGTTTAGAAGCTGAAAACCTGTGAACCTCGACTGAATGTTGCAGTATTCAAGCACTGAAAGAAAGGTATTGGCTAAACTGAATGGAGATCAGTTACATTCCTGAAATGTAAAATTGATTGAGGAAAATGAATGATTAGCCTACCTGATAAAGCAGTAATTGGGGAGCAGGACAGAAGGCACAGGACAGCATCAAATCAGAGGGCAGCAGATTGTGCTACACTTAAATTAAAATACAAATTTAACCTTTTAACTGTCACCCCCATTTTTGAACATAGACGTGAAAGTACACTATTCACACTTAACTGTAACTGGTTTCTAAACAAGTGCATTCTTTACTCTTTTTTTTTTTTATAGTTTTATGACCAACAGATAAAAGCAATATTAAGAAACAATATATAAAAATAACATTGATGATACTAATTTATAATGTGAGTGAACTATCATTAAAAAGGTTATTTATAACACCCTCAAGCACTTTCAAAGCATGGTTCTTTATGGAAGCCTAAAAAAAGGGTTCTGCTATTGTTACAAGCTGAAGAACCCTTTTCTGTTACTGTTTAGAGCCATTTTTCTTATAAGCTTTCAACTCAATGAATAAACAATGTCAACAGTGTTAGGAGGCTGCTTCTCATTTGTCCGTCCTGATCTTGTTTCACTGAAGAACATGGCAAGCATTGAGTAATGGATGTAAGTCATGGGCTATGAATAAAGTGTGACTAGCATTCCACAGAGATATACTTTCATGATCTTGTGAACAACAACAAATCAACATTAGCTCAATATCACTGTCTTCACACATGTGCTATCAGATTTAATCAAAAATTCAATGCTGATCCAACATGCTTTAAACATGGAAAGTCACTCTCATTTCTGATAGAAATTTGTTTATGGGGAAAAGATTTGCATTTGAATATGCTCATGCTGAGAAATAGGTGATACAATGTAAGATAAATTGGTGTGGTCAAGGGAAATCTTTAATATTCTTATTTGATGTTCAATTTCTCATAAAAGAAATAAGGTAGGAGAAAAAAATACTTTTTTGGTGATGTTCCCCAACATGTGTGCTGTGAATAAAATGTTGTGTTGATATCTTGAAGTAATCAAAAGTTACAGCATTTTGAACCAAGGTAGCCTTTCTCTTAGCCCTTTACAGATTTGAAATGGTTGTTTTGAATTTGAAGTAATGCCTCACTCGAGTTTAGTCTAAGTTTTAGTTCTACTCCATGAGATCTTTGAAATGACGTGTGACACATGGCTATCTGAGCTGTATGATGTTTCTGACATAAAAAAAATAGTATTTTTATTTTTATCTGCAAATAACTAGCACTATTTAGGAGTTAATCAAAGTGGCCACATGCATTGTAAAGGTCAGACTCCAAGTTTTCAAATGACACATATTTTGTGTTTGATTAAGGTTTATATTTAAAAAAAAAAAAAACTTATTCTTTATTTCTTAGCCGGTTTACATTCCGGCTTAGAGGAACCAGGCAGCACTGGTTAGTTGATGAAAATGGTTGGATGCAATCGAAAGCTGAATTTCTAAGTTTTATAATGATGCCTAATTATTTGTAACCCTCTGGTGCTCCTCATTTGGGAATCACACTTGTGATCTTCACAGTCGAAAGTGACCGGAGACCTGAAATTTTACCTTTTTTTCCCCCCGCCCAGCTTAAATCAATGTAATATTTTTTTTTTTTCTTTTTTTTTTGTATTATATTATATTTTATAACATCATGGTAACATCATGGCACTAATTAATATTTATGCAATAATCATGATTAATTTCTGCCCATTGAAATATTGATATATCTCTATATAAAAGGCCTGTAAATTGTTTTTAGACACAAATACAATTATTAATATTATTTTTATTTTAAGTTGTGGTTATGTATATGTATGTTGACATTCTCAAAGACAACATTTTGTAAAGGTTTAGATTTATTTTGGTTTGAAATGTTGATTTGAAGAATCAGTTTTTGAATTATTATTACTACAGTCAAACCCAAACACAGAGAAACCATTTTGTTACACAAAACATTACAATTCTTAAAAAAAAAAAAAAAAAAAAAGTAACAAAAATGAGCAGAAATGTTTTATCAGAGCTTAATCATGGGTTTGATCTGATTTCAACCTCTTATATCAGTTTTCTGACTCGTTTTGGTTATATGGTTATAGCCATACCAGTTAATTTGAGTGTGTATAATTTTTTAACTTTTCAAACTTTTTCAAACTCTCTAGTCAGGCAACAACTGCTTAAAACTTTCACGCTAGGCTTTCTCAAGCCAACTTAAAGTTTGTCTTAACAAACTTTTTTATCTAGTTATTATTATTATTATTATTATTATATTTTTTGCTGATATAATTACATTTATTAAAAAGGCAGAGATTCTAAGGTTTAAAATTATACCTGTGTTATTCCATTCAGGGGTTGCTTAGTAATGTGATTTAGAATTTTTTTCTTGCGGGTTTAAAGGGTTAAATATAGAGGTCTTTTTTTTTTTTTTTTGGTCCCTTTCATTTATCACCCGTTCACTCAACAGCATGCGTTTCTTCTTTACAGTGACTCAGTAGGAGTCACAGGTCCTTGTATAGTCTCTCTGACACATACGAGAAACGGTGTATTGTATATAAAACAAACAAATGATGTAAAGCCGGTAGGATACCTAATCTGCTGATTTTAGTGTAATCGGCTATATTTATTTGTATTGTTTAAATTTTCTGTCAAACACTAATTTTCTACTCTGAATTTTTCCTTACAGCACAGACGGTGAACACTGCATAAACGTCACTGGTGGATGCTGTTGAAACTAAAAAACAAAACAAAACAAAAAACAGGTATGGGCACTGGATTTACACTTTGATGGTTTTATCTTAAATACATAAAAAATAATAAAGTGGCTGTAATGAACAAATAAGCAAAGGCTTGTTGAAGAAATAATAGCCTACTATTACATAAGCATAATTTCCTAACGGTTAGATGCGAATTGGAATAAAAAATTGTGAGCTAAACAATGAAAGACATTCAAATCAAGCAAAGGATATTGAAATGGCCAGTCTAAACATTTAAACTGGGTTTTGATTTTGAGATGGAATCATGAATGTGACACTCACAGTGAGCGATCACAAATCGAAAGTGTTTCAAAGAAGTTTCTGTTCCTGCTGCACACGACCATCTGAACTACTGCAAGTTTGAATACGTCTGTGATTACATTTGTTTGGGGGAATTATGAACTGATTTCATTTAAGTGTGGTTTAAATGTTAATTTATAATATGTATGCCTGTTCCTGAAATAGCCAGAGTCAAACACTGTTTAAAGTATATAGAGAGACCGGGTATGGTAACACTTTTTGTTTCAACATCTGTAACTCACTGAATTTTTGCGCAAGAGTTATGAATCTTTTATACAAAGCACCCACATTTGTTCACTACAACATGTACCAATATAAACCTCTGCAAGAATATCAAAGCCCTTATAAGTTGATGTCAAATACATGGAGTGCCTTTGTTACAGTCTACCCCACTGACAGGGAAGGTTACATGCCAGGGTAAGTTGTAACAGTCAGAAAAAAAGAACCAAAAACAGCAGCCACCTTATAAAGGTTGCATTAAAAACAGGTTTACTGAAACAATCTGAAAGTGAAAGTGAAGTGACATATAGTCAAGTATGGTGATGCATACTCAGTCATTTGTGCTCTCCATTTAGCCCATGCAAATTGCACACACACACTGTGAACACGCACACACAGCAGTGTACACACACCCGGAACAGTGTTCATAATTTATGCTGTGGCGTGTTGTTTTCGGCCCGTGTTGATGACGTGCACTGACATACAGCGAGCATAAAGGACAGTTAAGGTATTTGGGGGAGTAAAATACACTATGTTCCAAATTAATATGCAAGTCACATATGAGTAGAATTTCTGTAAAAAGAGCGTTTGTTTTATTTCTCATATCTTTTTAGATAACTGGTATCTATCTCAGACAGGCTGTTAAATAGTTGCATGTCTTCTTTGGTAAATGGGAACTGTCACAAGATGTTGTTGCAAAATGATATGGTTGTCATCTTTTGAAAGATCTTTCTTCTTCTTCCCTGTATTGCATGAGAACTGTGACTTGCTTAACAATGTTAGGTTGCTAGGTATATAATGTAAATAGTATAATATTAAGGTAATATTAAGTCGTTTTTCCATTTACCAGACCATTTTTCCAGACCTAGCAAGCTATTGAACAAACATGCCTGAGATTAATGGCAATTACTGTATATAATAAATACAAGAAATAAACTCTTTCTTTGAAAAACTAAAATGTAAATGTTTTTAAAATCCTACTGATACATTGTCACTTGCATAATAATTTGGAACAGAGTGTAGGGATTTCATACTGTATGCAAACATGATTTGTTACAGATTTTTGTTTTGTTTTAAATGCTTAGACACTAAAATTGATACTTGATGCCCACATAGTGAAACTATTCGGTCATATACCTAATCTTTAGACCAAGTCTGCAAAACTAGACGCACATTACATGCTTTAAACTTAGTTTGCTGCTGTAAAACAAACTTTTTTTGCAAAACTCTAAACTCAGTTATCTACATTACACACATCACTTAAAACTAACAGCTCTTTTGTTTCACTTGGGAAGCACTGCTATCTAAATGCCACACTCATTTACTGATGACCTACACATAGTGATCAGGTGTGAAAACACTTGAATTTATTCACTTAGAAATCAAAACTCAGTGTTTTGAGAAATCTAGCCATCCATCCATAGTAAACAGAATATGCGTACAAGCCAAGTCATAAAGTCAACTTTATTTCTAAAGTGCTTTTATACTAGTTGTTTCACACAGCAAATATCAAATTCAACTTCTGCTGTAAATGCAGCTCTAAAAAGTCAATAGTGTCATTATATACCTCGAGTCAGTTCAGTATTGATTCAATTCAGTTGCATAACTGTGTAAAATTCATCAGCTGTACATAAATACTGTATATACAGTGTACATATGGATGTATACTGTATATGAGTGCTATGACAAACTCCATTACATTCTGAACAAGCAAAAGACACACAAGAGTAGTGTTTTACATTTTTCACATGTGTGTGTAGTTTGGCATGTATGTGGCTAATTAGTTTATGTTTGTGTGTAAGTTACTATGCAAAAATACTATTTTTTTTTTAAGAAGTTTTTGCTTTTGCAAGATGTGTGATGTTTTACACGTTGTGTGTAGAGTTTTGAGAAATGCATGCCGCCATGGTTTCAAAAACTGATGTAGGCATTTAAAAAAAAAAAAACCTGTATAGGGCTTAAAGTTTGACCAGACTAAGGAGCTTATGGAAATTATTGAACTCTTTAGAAGGACATAAACATGTTTATTGAAACAAGTTAATTGAGAATGGGTCACATTTGCACTTTTTGATGCAAAATAGAAAGTATTTTTAAAACAGACCTTTACAGATAAAGCCTAGCATTTGGGTGCTAATTTATGTACTTCAGGTTACTTTTAATTGATCAGTTATTTAAGGAGTATTGGGAAGTTATGAAATTATATGAAGTTATGTGAAATATATATGAAATATACTGTGAGTAATGATCAAATAAGAAATGTTTCAGCACTTAATAATAAATATATATATATATATATATATATTTGACTATAAAATTATACAAACTGCAATGCAGAAAATTGTTCAGTTTTTTCCACTCAAAGTTTTAAGCAGTGTAAATTTCTTTTCCCTAGCAAATTTATATTTAGAGCCAAAACTCATAAAATGATCTGAAGTAATTAAGACCATTTTGTTATTCAGTTGGTTTGTTTTCGAACCCACTTTATTTAGTTTATTATATATGTAATATGTTGTTTTTACAAACTTTTTCAGTATTTATTTGAATAACTGCCCTGTTATTCATCTCAGTAACGTGGTCATCTCTATCTTCAAACCTAAGCTGTTCAGCTGCAGTATGTCAAAAGAGCGAAGAAAGGACTCTCTGTCTGAGATGAGTCTCTCAGAGAAACAGAGGTAAGACTGAGTCTATATATGGTGGTGGTGGTGGTGGGGGGTCGCAATAACAAAATAAAATTCAGTGTTATTAACAGACATTACAAAATGACTACTTAATTTAATTGAAGAACGGTTACAGAACTTTGTACAGCTGAGTGCACATATTTCTGTGTAGAATTAGAGGTAGATGTGTTTCAGATACAGAAAAACCTCCTATATTAAAGTGTTTTTGTTGTTGTGTTGTTAATGTTTTTTGTTTGTTTTTGTTTGTGTGATAAGTGTAAGATCAGGCTCGCATGTGTTCAGCTCTGTGTTTGTGAAGAGTGACTGTTCAAAAAGTCTTGGACCAAACTTAAGAGACAAAAAAACATCATCCAAAAAAAGGTATTTTATGTGCTTCTTAATTTTGGTCACACATATTTACGTTTGCTAGCAGTTCCCACGAACTCCCCTAGAGGGCACTCCATCCCATGTCCATGCCACTACATCCCAGACTCCTTTTCCCTCTGCTTAATGAACTTATCATCCATTGACACCTTTTCCATTTCAGGAGTTTTGGATCAGAACGATGTTTATTGTTTTTTAAAGGAGTTTCTTATGCTTTTCAAGGCTGCGTTTATTTGATCAAAATAAAGGAAAAAATGTGATATTGTGAAATATCATTACGATGTAAAATACTTTTTTTTTTTCTATTTTAACATTAACATCAAATTTATTCCTGTAATGCAAAGCAAAATTTTTGTGTCATTTATCCCAGTCTTCAGTGTCACAAGATTCAGAAATTGTTCTCATATGACGATTTATTATCAGTGCTAGAAACTGTTGTGCTGCTTAATATTTTTTTTTTTAAATGTGATACTTTTTCAGGATTGTTTCATGAATAAAAAGTTTAAAAAGAATTTAAGAATTTAAGAATTTAAAATGTTTATTCAGCAAGGATGTAATTGTCACGAACGTACACACAAACAGAGAGATCCAATTGCAGTGTTTATTAGGGAGAATCCAAAAATCGTGTTCCAGACAGGCAAGAGGTCAATATTACCAAAAGCAGTCCAAAACAAGAAACACGAAAAAAACTAAAGAACACTAGAAAGCAGGGTGACATAAAACAAGGACACCATGAAACAGATAGAAACAGACCGGGTATATATGGACAGGTGAAAACGATGAAAGTGGGGACAGCTGAGTGCCATTAACAGGTGTGCAATTAACAGTGATGAATGGGACAAAGGCTTGAGGGAAATGTAGTGCCTGCAGTGGGGTGACTCTATGGGGAAGTGAGACCAATAGTGGACACCCAGGGATACACAGACCAGACACTGTGACAGTAATAAATTGATAAGAAGTGATATCAGAGATTTATTTTGTCAGAAAAGATTCATATTTTGAATAAATGCTGTTCATCAAAGAATCCTTAAAAAAAGCACAGCAGTTTAAAAAAATAAATAAATAAAATAATAATATAATACAAATTTGGCGGCACAACTGTTGCCAACATTGAACATTTTAATAATAAATCAGCATATTAGAATGATTTCTGAAGGACCATGTGACACTTTAGACTGGAGTAATGGCTAATGGAAATTCAACTTTGCATCACAGAAATAAATTATATTTTAAAATGTTTAAATAGAACCATTATTTTTTATATTATAATAACATTTTGAAAGATTACTGTTTTTTTTCTGTATTTTTGATCAAATAAATATTTAACATTTAAAATAAAGTTTTTTTTTTTTGTTTTTTGTTTTTTTTTGCTAAATGATTACAAGAGATTTCTGTAATGTTTTTGCATGGAAGTGCAGTATTCAATTTAATTTTATCGAATTTGCTAACAGGCTTCAGTTTGAAACATTAGATTCAGATTTCCAGACTTACAGGGACCACAGCAATGTCAATGATCTCCTATGGATCTTCCAGGTAAGAAAACACATTTACATTATTTGTTTCATATTTATAAGAAACAAATATAATGTGAAGAAGTTAGGACACCCTATTGAATTACATGGTTTCCCATATCATGACATAATGAAAAATGTATCGGTACTTGTCAAGTCTTGAAATTAGGAACATAGGAAATAAGAGGCTAAGTACTGTAGCAGTCAGAAGAATCAGAAGAATCAGAATCAGAAAGAGCTTTATTGCCAAGTATGCTTACGCATACAAGGAATTTGTTTTAGTGACATAAGCTTCCAGTACACAGAGACAACAACTTATGAGATACACCTATGAGATAAAATTAAGACTAAAACTTTTCCTTCTGTGTTTAGACAATCTGGTCTTCATTCATCAGCTGAAATGTGGTTTAAAGAAGAAGTATCAATGTGTGTTTGAAGGAATTGCAAAGCAAGGGGACTCTATACTTCTGAATAACATCTACACAGATCTCTATATCACTCAGGGTTGTAGTGAACAGGTCAATACTGAACATGAGATAAGACAGATTGAAGTGGCTTCTAGGCGTCATGAATCTCAAGAGATACCGATTGAGTGCAAAAATTTGTTTGAAGCACCTGAACAAGACAAGCAGATCAGAACTGTAATGACAAAAGGAGTTGCTGGTATCGGAAAATCAGTCTCTGTGCAGAAGTTTGTTCTGGATTGGGCTGAAGAAAAAGAAAATCAAGATATCAGCTTCATATTTCCTCTTCCATTCAGAGAGATTAACTTAATGGAAAAAGAAAAACAAAGTTTGACAGACCTTGTAAATCAGTTTTTCCCAGAAATAAAAGGATTGAACCTTACAAGAAGAAATAATTTTAAAGTCATGTTCATCCTTGATGGATTGGATGAATGTCGACTTCCTCTGAACTTCGATGGTAATGAAACACGGTGTGATGTATCATCACCAGCCTCTCTAGATGTTCTCCTAACAAACCTCATCAAGGGAAATCTACTTCCTTCTGCTCTCATCTGGATCACCACCAGACCAGCAGCTGCCAGTAAGATTCCTCCTGACTGTATCGATCGGCTGACAGAGATACGAGGATTCAATGATGCACAAAAGGAGGAGTATTTCAAAAAAAGATTCTTAGATGACAATCTGTCAAAAGAAATACTTAATCATGTAAAAAAATCAAAGAGTCTATTTATCATGTGCCACATCCCAGTCTTCTGCTGGATTTCATCCACTGTTCTCCAGAACATTTTGGAAATTAAAACAGATAATAATCAGCAAATCAATCAGGCTGATGACGCCTCCAAAACACTGCAGGAATCAAACACTATAGACACTCCTAAGACTCTGACACAAATGTACACACACTTTCTCCGCTTTCAGATCCAGCAGAGCAGACGAAAATATGATGGACAATACACACCAAATGTTTCCTGGGATAAAGAAGCCATGCTTTCACTGGGGAAACTGGCATTTGATCAGCTGGAAAGAAACAACTTGATCTTCTATGACACAGATCTGGAAGCCTGTGGTATTGATGTCTACATGGCATCAGTGTATTCAGGCATGTGTACCCAGATCTTTAAGGAGGAAACAGGGATCATTCTTGGTACCATGTACTGCTTTGTTCACTTGAGCATTCAAGAGTTTATTGCAGCCCTTTATGCACATCTGTTTCTAGACATACACAATAAAAGTGTGTTTGTTCATGAGTCTATAGAACAGAAAACAACTGAAACCATGATTGATTTGCTCAAGACTGCAGTGGACAAGGCACTTGAGAGTGACAGCGGACACCTGGACCTTTTCCTTCGCTTCCTTCTCGGTCTGTCACTCCAGTCCAATAGACTTCTCTTAGGAGGACTGTTGACACAGGAAGGCTGCAATGATCAGATCAAAAAGGAAATAGCCCAATACATCAAGCAGAAATTAGAAGCTAATCTGTCTCCAGAGAGATCCATCAATCTGTTCTACTGTCTGAATGAACTGAATGACCAAACTCTGGTGAAAGAGATTCAGACTCACCTTAGAGAAGGAAGTCTCTCATCTGTTGATCTTTCTCCTGCCCAGTGGTCTGCTGTGGCCTTTGTGTTGTTAACATCAGAGGAGGAGATGGAGGAGTTTGAGCTTCAGAAATTCAAGAAATCAGACGAGTGTCTCATTAGATTATCAGCAGTCATCAAAACCTCCAAAAGAGCTCTGTAAGTCATTTAATATATTTTGTCAGGTTTTGGTCTCATCTGAAAATCACATTTATCTACAATCAAGTTATTCTTTATTATATTGTATATAGTATAAAACTATATTTTAATAGCATTTTTATATTATTGTTATTATTATTTTTTATAAAGTAGTGCAGTGGAATTAAGGTGTAATGCTAATCATTTAGTTTTATTATTTATATGAAGAGTGACACCTTTACATTTATATATCATGTAGAAATATGTTTTTAGTAAAATGAAACTTATATTATTATTATTATTATTATTATTATTATTATCTGACAAATGTAATGATCCTTTAGATTAAAATAATATACTGTAATAGAACATGTAAAAAATGAATGCAATGTTTTCGTTTTTTTTATTTTATTTTGATTTTAAAAAATTATATCGTAACTGGTACAAAATATGTAATGTACTCAGTTTGGTATTTATGGGTTCTGTGCTGGCAAAATGAATTAGAATTTGCACAAGCAAATTATGCAACATGCAAAAAAGTAAAACATTTAAAAATCTTTCACTAAGACAAATTTATTGAACCCTCGTTTAGTGATCCCATGTGCTTCATTTAGTAATAAACACTATTATATATATTGTTTGTAAAATACACACCAGGCTATGGAATTGGCAATAATGATCCTTACAAATATTATTTGAAGATATGTTTTATTGATATCATATGCACATTGTGTAAGTAACAATAAATATATAATATTCTTCTCCAAATTCACCGGAAATTTACTGTAATGTCTTTTGGGAGGATAGGATGAATTTATGTGTTGTAAATCCCACAGGTGCTAACATCCATTATAGATCAACTAACATGGCCATTATAAAGCTGTTTAAAACACAAAATTCAATAACTGCACATATTTAAGAATCGGAATATCACATTTATTATAGATATATAGATATATTATATATAGATATATATTGTAATTTTATTGAACAGTAAACCATCTTAAACAATGAACTGTGCACACATTAAATTCAATTTAAATCATCCATGAAAACACACATTTTATTTTTACTGGTTCATTTGAAAATAGACATTTCACTCTCTACAGATATATTTTTCCACCATGTTCTCACTCATATCTAATCACATCTTGATGCTTGGTCAGGACCCTTTTGTGGTCGCTTTCTTTATGCTTAAGGTATCCCTTAAGTATATAAATTTAAATTTATATATATAAATTTATACTTTCATTGGCGCACCTAACACCACCCCTACCCTAAACCTAACCATTACTGAACAATATAAAACACGTAACAGACAGTAAGTGCAGTCACTGTTATTTATTGCAAGCATTGTAAAAGCATTCTAAGTCTTCTGAAGCCGTACTGTCTTTAAGTGAAGAAGAGAGTAAAACATGAAGTTCTAATTGCTGAAAATGATCCCGCTCTGTTAACGCACTCACATCTCATTCAAAAAAATACTCCCGAACATTAGCATGATGCAGTAGTCACGTGACACACAAGAGCCAATAGCATGTCACCCAGCTAACAATTTTTGGTTCCCAGAACGTTCTGACAATGTTAGTTTGGGGTTCCCAGAACATTCCCAGAATGCTCCAAAGAGTGCTCCCTGTTGGTTAGCAAGGAAAAAAATTCTTAACATAAATAGAACCTCTTTACTCTTTACTTCTTTACAATACCACTGCTGTATGTGAGTGATCATCCAGCACTCCCACATCCGGTAGAATATACTACATGGAAGATGGACAGATCTTGTAGATTTAGGATGTAGGCTACCTCAGTAATCAGGAGGCTACTAAAGCATGTCTTATTTTAAACTATATTTTAATCATTAAACATAATCAGAGCACATTTATCCATTAGAAGCATTAAATGTATTAGAATTATCCATATACCTACCATGTATCATGGACCACATAATAACCCAGATTTTACACTTCTTAAGCACCAAATAACAATGTCTTCAACAAAATATTGGATTTAAAAAATGTGATTAATAACATTTATATGTGGTTTTATTAACAAAGTTCGGGAGGAGCACGATCAGATAATCATCCAATTTGGCACAGGTGCATTTCGTTTAGCTAATCATCTTAACTAGCACACAAGCATATATATATCCAGTCTTCCTACCTCCTGTCCCACGACAGTTTTCCTCAGACATCCATCCTCCACCTCAACTCCTCACTTCTAATCTATTTATCCCAAATTAGGGATGGGGGAGTTATTTGTGTTCGGGCTATGCTCCGCGCCCGGACCCCTCCCCCAGGACAGCACGCCAAAATATGCCTACTACTCGCCTTCAGATTAGATGTAAGGGTGAACTTGTAAATTGACTTTAAGTAGGATAACATTTAATAAATTGCTTACCACTGAATTAATGATGATGTGCTTCTCTCTTTCGGTCAGTAAAAAAAAAAAAAAAAAAAAAAAATACCTTGGTTACACTGATGATAAAATTCCCAGTATCTTTCGCATCGGCATATTGACGACATGGGTTTCCTATTTAAAGCAATGGAAGAACCTGCAGGTTGAAAAATGACCAAGCTTCAAATATGTGATGAGTTGGGAGTTAATATTTTAGACACAGAGTTGCAATGTTTGTTGCTCAAGTTCACAGAGACTAAGACTGCAGAAAACACATCCTTTTTGCTTTAATTATTTTACAGAAGCACAATGTTTCATTGTTATTTTGAGTGCCATGTATTAACCATAAACGTTTAGGCTACAATGGCCTAACATAAATGAAACATATTTTCTTTTTCGTTCATGCAATGTAAGTCAATGGTAACCAAAACAGATTTGTTACCAACCATCTTCAAAATACGTTTTAGCTAGAGTAAATGATGATGTAACAACAATGAGTTTTACGTAGTAATTAACTCAAATGATATATATAGGGAATTTGAATAATTAATATATATCTCAGATGACAGTTACATTTAATTTTATTGATTATGAAAAATAGCTCAATTGCCTATACCAATACTAATCACAGGGCACTGTAATTTACTCATTAATATGTCAATATTCCATTCTTCATATCAGTTGTTGTGATATCTCTTACTGTAAATTACTGCAAATCAAACAGTGGATTGTCCAGCAAGCCAGATTGACCTATCAGTTTTCAATAGAGATATCACTTTTTATAATTCAAGGAAAAATATTCTCTGGCCATGAAAACATTATCCTATCATTATGATAAATTTAGTTTCTAAACTTAAAGCTTGTAGCTAAAGACCAAACCTTTCAGGGACTCGTAATGTGAGTGGGGTGGAGTCCAAGCCAATCATGTTAGATATGGGTTTTTAATAATTCAACTAGTAATACATCAAACTACAAAGCACACAGAGTAAATATGCGTACGAAAATACAGACAATAAACTTACAATACATAACGGAATCCAAATAAGAGAGAGAGAGAGAGAGAGAGAGAGAGAGAGAGAGAGAAAGCGAGAGAAAGCGAGAGAGATCACAGAATGAGCTCAGGTATGAAAATCAGTCAGTAACCTTTTTGGAAGCCAACAACGATCAGATCATAGCAACACTTTAAAGCAGCATTTAAATCTCCATAGAAAACGATACTTGCATGGCCCAGTGGGTGAGCGTGGTACCGGCGACGCACGTGTGATGTCACGTGGTCCTTTGTTCGTTCATCTTCGCGCGGTGTTTGAAAGGTTCAACAAACAATGTTCCAGAATTCGTCTTCCTTGTGTGGAGAGGCAAATAGTTGAATAAACTTAGCAAAGAAAAGAAAACAAAACAACGAAAATGAAAGTTTCCAAATGAGCCATGAAAATGGCTTTCCTCTCCTCAGTCCGTGTGCTGAGGGGGGAGGAGAACCAAGCCGCGCGTGTCCGAGAACGAAGCAGATCAGAAGCAGAAGAGAAAGAAGCAAACAACATAGGCGGGCCTTGTTCGGTCAACTCTTATAGATTGAGATGGTTCCCGCCCCTTTTTGCGTAAACAGCCAATGAACATCCGCGATCTGAAGCGGCGGGAAAGTTCCTTTGTCTCTGGAACCAACCCCCCCCCTAATGATTCAGGGCTTGTCAGATTTCATAAGGGATTTCCTCGAATCCCTTATGAATTACGTTCGTAATTCAAGATTAAATACATTTTTCATTACTTTGCTCTAGATAAATGGGTCTGTCAAAGCATGACGATAACACAGATACCAAAATTAAAATGTGCAAATGATCAAAACATGAAGTTACATTCAAATGCAGAATTACACACATTTAAAGATTTGATTAACACATGATAACACTGCAGATCGTCCCAATTTATATGGGAAACCTCTAATGTACCGCAAAAACAATACTATACACATTAAGACTACATTTGAGTACATTTGATCATTCTTTTGTAAGGATTAGGTTTCCTGTCCTGTGGTCCTGTGTGGTCGTAAAATTTTACGAGCTGCCAAGGAGTGTGGGGGTTGCAGAACAGGGCTCTCTTTGAGAAAGTTTAAAGTGAGGAGAAACCATTCCAATTTATACGCTAGAAAAATTATAATCCTCGCATAACAAGGATTAACCATGGTACACACAAAACATATTCAAAATACATATTAATAAAGGACTTACAAAAGTAAGGAACAAAAAGAAAGGTTTCTTTTTGTGTGTGTGTGTGTGTGTGTGTGTGTGTGTTAAGGAATTTGGGGGGGGGTTTCAGGTATCCTTTGAGGCTCGCATGGGTATCGTAAAATAATTTAAGTCCAGCCAGGCTGGCGCCAGGCCAGGCATTTAGTACCAACAGTCTGAATTTATAAAACAGAATTTAACCCATGAATCGCTGACCTGCATATCTGTTACAATGACATAAATTAGTATGAGTTTTTCCCCTTTATTATTATTATTATTATTATTATTATTTAAATGAGGTAATACAATAACACTCAAAAAAGAAGCAGGTGGCAGTAAATGTCTTTATGGGTCATTCATTCATTCATTCATTTGATTTGTTCAAATGGCTTATTCATTCAGGAATTAAGTAAATGGCTCACTTTATGAATTGGCACTCATATGATATTGCTTTCGCTGCTTGTGTGATATTGCTTATCATATGATTTTATTTATTTATTTATTTTTTGCTTCAATATATAGTTGTTGTCCTGAATCATATTTGTGAGCATGGACCACAAAACCAGTAATAAGGGTATTTTCTTTTTTTATTGATGTAAATTTATTATATCATCTGAAAGATGAATAAATAAGCTTTGAATTGATGTATGGTTTATTATGATAATAATAATGTTAATAATTATGATAATATTTGACCGATATATACCTTTTTGAAAATCTGGAATTTGAGGGTGCAATAAAAAAAGAAAAGAAAAAAAGTTGTCCCGATTAAGTCCATATCAATGCTTAGTCTATTACTAATCAAAAAATATATATTTTTTATATTTACGGTAGGGAATTTGCTAAACATATTACTGGAACATAATCTTTACTTAATATCCTAATTATAATTTTGACCCATCCAATGCATTTTTGGCTATTGCTACAAATACACCCGTGCTACTTAAGACTGGTTTTGTGGTCCAGTGTCACATTTGTCAACAGTCACTGTATGAAATGTAAGATGACGTACAAGTCCAGTGCGTTAACTCCATTAAAAAAAATTTATTTATTTTTTCATAACTAACTAATTAAGTTAATGCGTTAAACTGACTGATATGCTTTTGTCGAGCAAATTTGTCACTGAATCAAAAATACTAACATACAGCAAAAGCTCATTACTGAAGAGTAATGTTAGTTCAGCTATTACGATATATACACTGTCCATGTAAAAAAAAGAAAGGTATTTTTAAAATGTATTATATTTGTTCCACATCTTTGGTTGTTATTGTTATGTTATTTTGTTTTTTTCTTGTAGGTTAAATGACTGCAGCTTAACAGACAGAAGTTGTTCAGCTCTGGTTGCTGTTCTTGGATCAGACACCAGTCTGAAAGTGCTGAACATGAACAATAATAATCTGCAGGATTCAGGTGTGAAGCTGCTCTGCACTGGACTGAAGAACATAATATGTAAATTGGAGATACTAAGGTAAGTTGTGTGACAACACACAATAATTGAGCTCAACTAAAACTGAATGTTTGAACTAATTTTATTTTACTGATAAGATTGAACTATCATTATCATTAACTGTAGATTACACCTTGTTGCTTCACCAATTGTTTTTTTTTTGGAAAGTCAAATTTCAGGCAGTGTTGAAAATCGCAATTTTTCAAAAAAAAAAAAAAAACATTCTTCTCCTGTGCCATATGTTAAAATCTATCAAAGTGTTCTTGATGGACGTATTCTAATCATTATCAGTACCACCCCAAATCAGTGCAGTTTCACCAAAGAATGTGGATTGGTCGATGTTCTCCATGTTGCCTGTCTACTTGTGGAGAGAAATACAGAGAGAAAAACAAGAAAGTCCATCTGGCGTTTCATTGGGTCCCCATGAACTGATCTGGATGGCCTTTGATCACACCAGGTCCTTTATGTCTATGTCTGATGGACCAGTCTACTTTATCAGGAATAGTATCAGTATAGTCCACTGCTCTGTGGGAATCTCGCCAGCTTTTCGCATTAGTGTTGGATTTCACCAAGGATCATGCCTTTTGTCCTTTTTATTCATCCTATGTATGGATACGGCAATGCCAGACATCCAGTAAACACATCTTTGGATGCTCCTGTATGCTAATGACGTTCTACTCACAAATGAAAAGCGTCAGAACCTCAATGACCAAATACAACAGTGGAAAGATCGGCTGAATAAAAAGGGACTATGGATCAATCTTACAAAGACAGAGTAAATAGATTGTGGCCTACAAACTCTAGGTATCTTCATAGTAGACTAATAGATAGAAAGTCAAGACCTGAAAAAAAAGTGAAGTGCTTTAAATACCTCGTTTCCACTCACTCAACACATGGTGACATCCTTCTCAGACACATGTGCTCATGACATTGTCACCTGGTTAAATTGGCAGCAAGTTTGTGGAATGTTGGCCTACATCCAATAGCAGTAGGACCTTCCACACTTTGAAGATGTGTATGCTCCAGTGGTCGAGAGGGCTGACCTGACTGGACCAGGGTCGAAATGAGGACATGATGAAAGCACTGGGAAAAGATGAGGCGATGTGCAGTTGGTACAGCCATGTCATCCACAGTGGAAAAAAATCAGTTGCGGGATGAACATTGCATCTTAGCCCTGATGGACGGTATTCACAGGGTGGACCCAAAAAAGAGATGGATGGACCGAATAAAATAAGACATGAAACAAACCATTGCTGCCCTTGAGAATGCCCTGGCCTGGAATAATTGGAAAGCGATGTACTGAAATGCAGACACAGTACCAGTCCAGGATAAATGGTAGCAGGTAGATTGGTGTTATCACGGAAAAATGCTTGCAAACTAGACCTTCAAACTGCAGTATTGCGGAGAAGTATGTTTAAGTGTTTAAAATGTTGGCTTCAAAATAGCTGGAAAATGAAACACATTTTGAGCACATTAATTTATTCAATGTTGTCTGATGGTTTTTCTGTTTTTGCTTCAGTCAGCACCTCTACTTCTGCAGCTGTAATGGTTCAGTTGTGTATTTTCAGTATTGTCTTTTTTTTCAGTCTAAGTATGTGTGATCTAACAGAGGAAAGCTGTTCAGCTCTTGCTTCAGTTCTCAGTTCAGACTCCAGCAGTCTGAAGGATCTTGACCTGAGCAATAATAATCTGCAAGATTCAGGAGTGAAGTTGCTCTCTGATGGACTAAATGAAAAATGTAAACTGAAGAAACTCAGGTGAGATGATGTCTAACAAAATAAAGGTCTCTGGGCTTTCTGTTCACCTCCATATCGGTCAGTAGTTTTTGTTAAGAAAAAATAATAATTGGTGAAGAACATGATGCCAGACAAAAACTCTTAAAAAAATTACGTTATATCCTGTAAAATCCAGTTATAACTCTGGAGCACATGCCCTTGAAAGTGTGATGTGTGCAGTAAACGGCTAATCACATTGAACATGTGACTCTTCTGTCAAGAGTCAGCGCAATTCACTTTTCTGCAGAAAATTAAGAGATTTTGTTTTTAAAAAATAAATCTAAATGCATTTACAAGGCAGGAATAACCACTTCTGCTGCAGCAATAGTTTGCGAAGGCAGCAGAAAGAAAATATGACTATGAAAAGGAATGAGCTGAATTTAATTATTTATATAGTTTTTACTTATAAGTTATTATTATTTTTAATAATGAAAACATATAAGTTTAGTAATTTAAAAAGTTGGATATATTAAAGCTTACCTATATATATCAATGTGTTTGTGTGTATCTGTGTGTGTGTGTCTGTGTATATATATATATAGTTCACATTTTGAACTTTCATTTTGAGTGTACACAAACAAAAGCAGACCTTTCTACAAGGATTCATTATTAATAAGACAATAAGTGTTTAAAGTTGATTCTGCTCATATAAGGAAACAGTTGAAGTGTAGAAATACATGCACACACACACATACACATGAAACATATCAGTTCCAGCATTGCTAACTTAGTTCAAAGTAATAAATAATATTACAAAATACATAATGAATGTTTGTCATAATTATATTTTCCCCCATTTTTCATTCTAATTCTCCAATAAAAGGTTACATTTATGTGATTTAAAAAATAAAATGTAATTATTTTCACAGCCTTCTTTGATCATATTTGCCAATCGTGTGTGTGTGTGTGTATATATATATCTGTTTTCCTTTTTTAGAGTTCAATATTGTAAAGGTAATTTCTTGAGCAACAGTTTAATCAGCTAAATATTTTATTTTAATTCCTGTTCTAGACTCTCAGAATCACAGAAGAAGGTTATAAAGCTCTGGCTTCAGCTCTGAGATCAAACCCTTCACACCTGATAGAGCTGGATCTCACAGGAAATGATCCTGGACAATCAGGAGTGAAGGAGCTCAGTGATTTACTACAGGATCCAAACTGTCAGCTGAAGAAACTGAGGTAAGATGTGATTAAATAGCACAAATTATTTACATGCAGGCGGATTGTTTTTAGAAATATTTCAGTAATATAAAATGTTACATACATTTAAATTCAAGACAAATGTAAGAAATGAGATAAAACAACAACAACAACAACAAAAACACCAGATTAAGTTAAGAACTGAATCAATATCGCTTCATATTCCCACCTCCAGATTATTGGGTCCTGCTGCAGATGAAGCCTGTCAGTATGTGACTGAAATTGTGGGTAAAAACCCTTTACTCCTAAGAGAGCTGAATCTGAGTGAACGTAAACTAGGAGACACACGAGTGAATCAGATCACTGCACTACTGCAAGATAAACACTGCAAACTCAATACACTGATGTGAGTATAATGCCTTTTTAATATACTGTAATATTTTAAATTATATATTCAGTAAAAGGCTGTTATTTAGAAAAGTTTTGAAAATAAACTGAATAATTTTTCCTGTATTTTAAATTTTCCTTAGACTGAGTAATGACAATATCACAGAAGAAGGTTGTGCTGCTCTGACTTCAGCATTTGATTCAAACCATTCAAACCTGATAGAGCTGGATCTGAGTGGAAATACACTAGGAAAATCAGGAATGATGAAGATATGTTGTCTGTTGAAAAATACAAAGAGCAGACTGATGAAACTGAAGTATGTATTTTAATTTATATATACTTATACATGTGAAAATACATGTATTAAAGTATAATTAATAAGATTAACTGTCTCGAAAAAATATGAATACTTAAAACTGTTTTGTTATGCTGGTTGAAAGTCTCTTCACATTCTGACAGCATTCACTAAATGGTCTAAATGTTTTTATATCAGCACTGTCAAAATCAATGTGTTAACGCAGGTGATTCATTTTTCCAGTGCGCTCAGTGCGTTCTGTAGTCTGTATCATTTAATATCAAAGCTCCTTGATATGAATCTATGATCATGCATGTTAGATGTGTGTCAGTAGCCTATTACATACTGAAGAGTTCATTTGCAAAAAACAGAAAGCTCCATTTTTATTTATTTTCAGAAATCATGTATTTTATTGTGCATCCCAAGTAATATGCATCAAACTGCAGTTGGGTTGTTTTGATTAATAACTTTAACAAATGCTACCTGTACTTACAAAATAAAATTTCATTGAATGTATGTTTTTTATATATTAAAAGTTTGTTTTATAGCAAAAGTAGATAACTCACGTTTCATGTTTCAGAGTAAAAAAAAAAACACTTGCTTAATCTTTGTAATCTCATCACCTGACAGTGTAGATGCCTGACAAACGTTTTTTAATGGGAGAAATGTCCCATCTGGTTGCCAAAGGGATGGAGGAGCTCGACAGGGTCTACAGTATGGACACTCTAGAGCAGTTTTAGTAAGCCGACACTAAACCTCTCAGTGCCTCTACCCATTTGAGGTGAGAACAAAGCAGGCTATGGGGGGGGGGGGGGGGGGTCAGTGCCCAGGAGGATGGAACACTCCTAGAGTGAGCTTGCAACCTGAGCGGGTAGGGCACACCCTGTGCCTGATAAGCCAGGGTAATGGCATCTACAATATAGTGGGCCATCCTCTGTTTAGAGACAGCCTTGCCCTTCTGCCGTTCTCCATAACAGACAAAGAGCTGGTCTGAGGCCCTAAAGCTTTGTGTCTGGTCAATGTAGCATCTCAATGCCTGGACAGGACAGAGCAAAGATAGAGCTGGGACTGTCTCCTCCGGGAGTAAAGCTTTCAGGCTCAGCACCTGATTCCTGAAGGGAACTGTGGAAACCTTGGATGTCGAGGAGAGTTTGCTCTTTTCCTAGTTGACCCAAAGACCCAACAGGCTGAGGTGCCGGAGCACCAGGTCCTCGCACAACTGATCCCAAGACTGTGCTAGTATAAGCCAATTGTCAAGATTGCTAACCCCAGATATGGTCTGATTGACACATGAAAACACATGTCCTTCAGGTAGATTGCTGCAAACCAATGTTGGGAACGGACACACCCGAAAATGCTTTTCTGCATCAACATCTTGAATGGTTAACTGGTGAAGGGCCTGGTTCAAGACATGCAGGTCAAAGATTGGTCGTAACCCAAAAGATTGGTCGACACAGAGATATAAAAAAACGCTCTCTCATTGAGATTTTCCAAATTCTCCACCCGGCCCTCCATCTGCATGTCCCATCCATCCAAGCATTTGCTAAAAATTACTCATTGACTTTTGTTCACAAACATTGAAAGTGGACAATAACATATTTTTTGACAAAACACGTTGAGGGTTCAGATCACACCATATGTATTATATATATTTTTTAGCGTGGCATTTATTTATTTTTATTTATTTATTTATTTATTTTGCAAATAAACTCTTCAAATGCTGTCACAGTAAATTAATATATAAGTTTTATGGTTTTGATTTTTTTTTTATTTTTTTGAGGAGGGGGGGGGGCATTTTAATATTAATTTAATCATTACATGTCTCATTTATATTCATGTAGACCATGTACTTGTTTGATAAATAATATTAAAATAAATAGTAACTAATTTTCTAGACTCTCAGACTGCAGTATAACAGAAGAAGGTTATAAAGCTCAGGCTTCAGCTCTGAGATCAAACCCTTCACACCTGATAGAGCTGGATCTAACAGGAAATGATCCTGGACAATCAGGAGTGAAGGAGCTCAGTGATTTTCTACAGGAACCAAACTGTCAACTCAAGACACTGAGGTGAGTCATGATGAAATCAAATTACAATTTAATTATATTCTTAGTAATGCATTAAGCTGCACAATTTGAGCCATCAAAAATATCAATATCAAATTGAATAGATCAGATGATGTGGTAGCTGTTGTATTTGATGATGAATGTCAACACAGTTTAGTTGTGGTTAATAGACATTGGGGAACAGTATCATAGGCAGAGTTTAGGGGAGGGGTGGCTGCGCTCTCCATTAAGACGTGGACGTTTCATCAAAGTGGAAGTGAGAGAAAGTGAGAGAGAAAGAGATGTGACGTGACATACAGCCAAGTATGGTGACACTTACACAGAATTTGTGCTCTGCATTTAACCCATCCAAAGTGCACACACACAGCAGTGAACACACACACACACCGTGATCACACACCCAGAGCAGGAAAATGGATTTGAAGCAGTAATGCTTACAGCATTCAAGTTGAAATGTTTTTATCTTGATGCAGAGCAGACCACATAGCTTCCATTATGAACATGCTTGCCATGCATCTACATTTGAAATAATGAACTTGTGAGAGCAGAAGACGTGATATGTGAACAGCCCCTTGTCGCAATAGGCTATGAGAGGATTCAATGTTCATTATTTTACAGCTTTAGCAAGTTAACTGAATAATGGAAATCCTGTGTATCTTTTTAATAAACCTACAAATAAAAATGTGGTGGACTGAGTCACTGCTGGCTGACTTGGACTGGCAATTTTCACAGGAAGTGTTGGCCTTGAATATGGCGTGTGACACAGTTTTCAGTTGTGAGAAAAACGGCACCAGTCCTTTACTAAGCATGTACGCAAGCCTTAAGAATCACTCTCAGCTTATGACAGCTGAAAAGGATCTTATGAAATGTGTGATCACATCGCCGATCACTCTTGAGAAACTTAAAGATCAGCTGTTTCCTGAACTTCCTTCAACTTGGCTGGGCTTTCAGTGTTTTTACGTGAAAGGATGAAGCTGATTGGTTGATTCATATCACATGACCCATATTGCACCTGTGGCATTCTGAAAAGTTGAAATGTTTTTATCTTGATGTAGCACGGACTGCATTGTTTATATTATGAGCATGCCTGCCATTCGTTTGAATTCTCATTTATCTTGCCTACTGCAGGTTTTTGTGTCCTGAAGCAGATGAAGCCTGTCGATTTGTGACTGGAATTGTGGGTAAAAACCTGTTACTTTTGAGTGAGCTGAATCTGAGTGGACATCATCTAGGAGACACACGAGTGAGTCAGATATCTGCTCTACTGCAGGATAAACACTGTCAACTCAGTACACTGATGTGAGTATTATTTGTATTTAGAATGTTACATTGCATAATGATGTTAATGTATATAATAATACTATTTCCTCAGTTGTTTCCATAGTGAAAGTAAATATACTTAATTGTATTTAAAAAAATGTTTATTTCATATTTTCACATTTATTTAAATGTTTCATCTTTCAAGTACACTGAAAATAATTTGACATGACTATACTAACTGAAAATAAACTTTAAATTGTATATATATATATATATATATATATATATTAGTGGTGGGCATAGATTTATTTTTTTAATCTAGATTAATCTCACTGTTATGTTGGAATTAATCTAGATTAATCTAGATTAAAATGACTCACATGCTAACACTCATTTTGCCGTTGTCCTTGCTACGTTTCTGTGAGTTGATTGTGGTGATAACATTGCTGTCTATGGAGGGTCAGAGAGCTCTCAGATTCCATCAAAAATATCTTAGTTTCTTTTCTGATGATAAACGAAGGTCTAACGGGTTTGGAATGTCATGAGGGTGAGTTATTTATTACAGAATTTAATTTTTTGGGTGAACTTTCCCTTTAAAGGGAAATGTTGAGTCATGCTTTTTCAGTCAAAAGGGGACACTAATGTTTCTACAGTATATACTGTACATAGCAAGCCTTTTCTATACCAACAGTGTGAATAAAGTTAAATATTTAGTTTAAGACAACTGTACCCAAGTTACATTATTTATATTATAGCATTGTATTTTCTGACCTTTGTCACTGCTCACAATTAGAATTAAGAGTCTAACTAGCAAATAACTACATTTAAAGTATTTGAAACAATGTACTGATTGCGTACTTGCTGTTCTGCAGCAATATCATTTTTAGATTTGCATCTGCTGCTACAATAAACAAAAGACAAAAAAGAAAATAAAGAGAAGAAATGTTTCAAGCACACTGAACTAGTATGACGCTGTATCAAATTATTGAAACTGTAAACTACTGTATATGGAAGAATATATATATATATATATATATATATACTCTTTAATAAGATAACCATCACATATCTGAGTCATTGTTCTTTCTCTTTCTGTCTTCAGACTGTGTGGTTGCAAGATTACAGAGAAACAGTTACTCATCCTGACTTCGGCTTTGAAATCAAACCCATCACACCTGAGAGAACTGAACCTTAGTGGTAATAAGCTTAAAGACTCAGGAGCTAAAAACCTCAGTGATCTAATGATGAACCCACAATGCAAGCTGGAAAAACTGGAGTAAGTAACATTATACTGTACTTCAGTTAGAGATTAAAGGTTACTGCTTAATATAAACAACTTGGCTCAAGTCACATTATTTATAACACTGTACCTTCTGTCATTTCTCTAACTATGGAAAAATTACAATATGCAAATGAGAACTGCTTTATTGAGCGTTAGTTGTTTGAAAATGTAGTTGCTTACTGTTAGAGTTCAGAGAGTAAAAATAGTTATGGTTTTATTATAGTGGAAGAGTAGTTACTTTTTTTTGGCATATTGATCACAATTTGTATAACCACAACTTTACTACAAATACCATGATTAAACTATGCTTAGTTTAGCAAGATCATAGTTCATTTGGGGTTGCATGTAACCATGTTTTTTTGGTTATATTTGTAGTAAAACCATGATTAATTTTCGTAATTGCAATCATGACCTGATGACTTCATGAATTTGATCATTAAGCATACAATTCAATTCAATTCAATTCAAGTTTATTTGTATAGCGCTTTTTACAAAACAAATCGTTACAAAGCAACTTTACAGAAAATTATGTTTCTACAATATTTAGTATTAGCTAGTAGTTTGTGCACATTTGACAGGATTTTAGAAAAAATAAAAATAATAATACAAGACGTAGTCAGCTAGACGATGAACTATCAATATTATTAATTAAGTTATTATATGATGCAGTCACACATTTAGCAATAATTGTTAGTTATGTTTGTTGATTCAGGGTTAGCATCATCTGAGGTCCTCTGAGGGTCAGCATCATCTCTTCTCAGGTGTTCTGGATCCAGACTGGAGCTTGTGTAAATCCTAGTTACCACGGGATGTAAATCCCGTGGCGAAACATAGAAACAAAATAGAGACATCATTAGCATAGCTGCTGATCCAACAAAGTAAAATTAGTTTAACCCAAGCTAATGAATAAAAATGCACATTTGATCAGATGCAACTACACTCACAATTTAAAAGATACATTATTCAAATGCTTGGCGAAAGAGATGTGTTTTTAATCTAGATTTAAACAGAGAGAGTGTGTCTGAACCCCGAACATTATCAGGAAGGCTATTCCAGAGTTTGGGGAGCCAAATGTGAGAAAGCTCTACCTCCTTTAGTGGACTTTGCTATCCTAGGAACTACCAAAAGTCCAGCGTTTTGTGACCTTAGGGTGCGTGATGGGTTGTAGCGTGGTAGAAGGCTAGTTAGGTACGCAGGAGCTAAACCATTTAGGGCCTTATAGGTAAGTAATGATAATTTGTAACTGATACGGAACTTAATAGGTAGCCAGTGCAGAGACTGTAAAATTGGGGTAATATGATCATATTTTCTTGACCTCGTAAGGACTCTAGCTGCTGCATTTTGGACTACCTGTAGCTTGTTTATTGACGAGGCAGGACAACCACCTAGAAGTGCATTACAATAGTCCAGTCTAGAGGTCATGAATGCATGAACTAGCTTTTCTGCATCAGAAACAGATAACATGTTTCGTAGCTTGGCAATGTTTCTAAGATGGAAGAATGCAGTTTTTGTAACATTGGAAATATGATTTTCAAAAGACAAATTGCTGTCTAATATGACACCCAGATTTCTGACTGTAGAGGAAGTAACAGTACATCCGTCTAGTTGCAGATTGTAATCTACAAGATTCTGTGTAGTGTTTTTTGGTCCAATAATTAGTATCTCTGTCTTATCTGAATTTAATTGGAGAAAATTATTTGTCATCCAATCTTTTACATTTTTAACACACTCTGTTAGCTTAGATAATTGGGAAGTTTCATCTGGTCTCGTTGAGATATATAGCTGAGTATCATCAGCATAACAGTGGAAGCTAATTCCGTATTTTCTAATAATATTACCAAGGGGCAACATGTATATTGAAAATAGAAGGGGACCTAGGACGGATCCTTGTGGCACTCCATATTTTACTGATGATAAATGAGATGACTCCCCATTTAAGTAAACAAAATGGTAGCGATCGGACAGGTAGGATCTAAACCATCTTAGAGCCTGCCCTTGAATACCTGTATAGTTTTGTAATCGATCTATGAGTATGTCATGATCTATGGTGTCGAACGCAGCACTAAGATCAAGTAAGACTAGAAATGAGATGCAGCCTTGATCTGACGCAAGGAGCAGGTCATTTGTAATTTTAACAAGTGCAGTTTCTGTGCTATGGTGGGGCCTAAAACCTGAAATTCTTCATACAGATCATTTTTATGCAGGAAGGTGCTCAATTGAGCAGACACAACTTTTTCTAAAATTTTAGACATAAATGGAAGATTTGAAATAGGCCTATAATTTGCCAGTACACTAGGATCTAGTTTTGGTTTCTTAATAAGAGGCTTGATAACCGCCAGCTTGAATGGTTTTGGGACGTGACCTAAAGATAACGACGAGTTAATGATATTGAGAAGCGGTTCTTCGGCTACAGGTAACAGCTCTTTCAGTAATTTAGTGGGTACAGGATCTAATAAACATGTTGTTGGTTTAGATACAGTGATAAGTTTATTTAGCTCTTCCTGTCCTATGGTTGTAAAGCACTGCAGTTTATCTTTGGGTGCGATGGATGAAACTGAAGTGTTAGACACTGTAGAATCTACATTCGCTATTGTATTTCTAATGTTATCTATTTTATCAGTGAAAAAATTCATAAAGTCATTACTATTTAACGTTGGTGGAATATTTGAATCAGGTGGCGTCTGGTAATTTGTTAACTTAGCCACTGTGCTAAATAAAAACCTTGGATTGTTTTGGTTATTTTCAATGAGTTTGTGTATATGCTCTGCCCTAGCAGTTTTTAGAGCCTGTCTATAGCTGGACATACTGTTTTTCCATGCAATTCTAAAAACTTCCAAGTTAGTTTTTCTCCATTTGCGTTCAAGACTACGAGTTACTTTCTTGAGAGAGTGAGTATTACTGTTATACCATGGTACAGTACGTTTTTCTCTAACCTTTTTCAATTTGATCGGGGCAACAGCTTCTAATGTATTAGAGAAAATAGTGCCCATGTTGTCAGTAATTTCGTCTAATTCATGTGTATTTTTGGGTACAAATAGCAGTTGAGATAGATCAGGCAGGTTATTTGCGAATCTTTCTTTGGTGGCTGGAACAATAGTTCTGCCCAGACGGTGACGCTGAGACATATAGTTAATATCAGTTATACGCAGCATGCACGATACAAGGAAATGGTCTGTAATATCATCACTTTGAGGTACAATATCTATAGCAGTAAGATCGATTCCATGCGATATAATTAAATCTAGTGTATGATTAAAACGATGAGTGGGCCCGGTGACATTTTGCTTGACTCCAAAGGAGTTTATTAGGTCAGTAAACGCAAGTCCTAATGTATCATTTGTATTATCAACGTGAATATTAAAATCTCCCATGATTAGCGCCTTATCAACTGTAACAAGAAGGTCTGAGAGGAAATCTGCAAATTCTTTTAGGAATTCTGTATACGGCCCTGGTGGTCTATACACAGTAGCCAGAGCAAGAGATACATTAGATTTCTTTTGCATGTCTGACAGAGTAACATTTAGCAGAAGTATTTCAAAAGAGTTAAACCTGTATCCTGTTTTCTGGGTAACATTGAGAATATCACTATATATTGTTGCAACACCTCCGCCACGACCAGTCTGACGGGGCTCATGCTTATAACAGTAGTTTGGTGGAGTAGACTCATTTAGCATACACAAATTTGAATTGTTATATAAAATTATGTTTATTAAAACAAGTTTTGTTATAACAATCTAGGGGTGTCCCCGACTAAGGATTTTCATAGTCGAATCGGAATTTTCAAATCTTGCTGATATTCAACTGATAGTCGAATCATATGTCTGGGGGTTGGGCAAAATACATTGAGTCAAGTCAGACATCCGACAGCCATAATAACCGCAAGTTCTATGTGAAATCAGACATTTGAGCGCTCACATATAGTCAGAATGGCATAACCATAACCCCCTGCGAATATTCGACTGTGAGATTGGTAGTCGTATCAGGCTCCTCGAATCGAAGCATCGAATCGTCGACTATTTGGGGTCACCCCTATAACAATCATTTCTGACCTTGATGACAATTCAGATTCTGACCTTTGAATGTAAACTGTTAGAAACCCTGATCTAATGCTTATGTCTAATGTTCATTCAATTCAGTTAACATGATTTCGCTGGTGGTACTGTTTTTCATGGTGTATTTAACTTCCACGTGAACTTAACATGAATTTGCATAAGTGTTCCTTTTTTATGTCTTCAGGCTGTGTGGATGCAGAGTTACAGAGAAACAGTGTTTCATTCTGACTTCAGCTCTGAAATCAAACCCTTCACATCTGAGAGAACTGGACCTCAGTGAGAACAAAATAAAAAACACAGGAGTGAAGCATTTATGTGACATACTGAAGGATCCAGACTGTAAACTTGAGAGATTGAGGTAAGTAACATTCACAAACAAGAATCAAAATGCTTAAATTCACTTCCAACAGTTTAAACCAAAACACTTTATACCCAATAACTCATGATGAGTTTGAGATCACATTATACTTGTTTAAAATTCTTAATATTAATAATTTCTTTGTAAGATGATGTGTTTTCCTGTGATTTTCTCTTTCTAGTCTGCATGACTGTGGCATTACAGATATTCATACTTTAATTCAGTCTTTGACAAACACAAAAGCACTGCAGTTTCTAAAAGAGCTTGATCTGAGTTACAATAATATTGGAGACTCAAAGCAGCAGCTCATTGATGTGCTACAAGGCTCAAACTGTAAACTGTGAGTAAGCATGACTTTGCTTTTGGAACGGGGATAGGTGTTATTCAAAGACTTTACCTAGTTTGCTGAAATTGAGTAGATGATTGCCAGAAAAACACTAAGAGAGATTACATGCATATGGATGTAAGCAGATAGTGGTAAACTAATAGGTGTTTAACATTTTTGATTAATTTGTATGAATTTGCTAGCTAACCAGTTAACAGTGTTGGGTAATAACTGATTACATGTATTACATGGTTACGTAATGAGATCGCAAAAAATGAGTACTTGAAACTGGACTATATTACATTTTAATTGGGGGTGGGGAGTGGAAGCACCTCTGAAGCATTTAGACTAGTGATGAGTAGTTTGGATAATTTTACTGACTGTCTTTTGAGTCTCATTCACCAAATGAACAAATATATATATTTTTTCATTTAGTTAATTTTAGCGAAATGTAATTGTTACATGCTACTTCCTTTGTACTTGAGCAAAAAAAAACAACAACAACAACTATAATACTATATAATATAGTATATATAATATACTATATAATATAATACTATTAGTTCACAGTCTTTGGGTTTGAGTTGTTTCTTCATCACGTAACAGACCCATAAACGAAACCTATGCTGTCTGAGCTGGAAAGAGAATTGATAGGTTTTTCTTTCGAATCATTCTTTTGTCACGCGACGTGACAGCATTGAATAGAGAAATAAATTTCCTTACAAATGGGTGCATAGTTATTATTATTATTATCATGATCATCATCATCATTATAATTAATATTTACTCTTATAGTGATGTGATACATTTTTGGTCTCTAATTTTAGCTTTTTTTTTTTCTTACAGTATATAAATGTGTGAATTTCTGTCACTATGGTTCTTATCCATAACACTTAATGTGGTGACAAACATGGATGCACCGATACCGATACTTGTAGTTCGGTCGGATATGTCAAAAGCAAGCAAGCAAAACAGTGTACAGGTTACTAAAGTTATTTGATGGTAAGGAGAGTGAGAAAGGGAGAAAGACAGAGAGAGTGAGAGCCAGATAGAGTCAGAGATCATCCACTTCTTTTGCATGATCTTGATTGCTGTTCTCTCCATTAGTGCATGCATTTGGATTATAACTAATCATAAATATAAAACAAACACGAATTATAGGGGCATTCACTATAAACAACATTTATTTTAAACGTCAAACACATGATTACAGCAAAAGTGAAACAAGCAGACTGTGTGAAATGTGCTAGGCTTGAAGTGTCTTCTGCACCAATGCAAACATGTGCACGCTGTGCATTTTTACCATGCTCTAAAATTATGGTTTTTATTCGTAAGCGAGGGTCTGCATACAGTTTGCATTACACAAATTGGATCACCAAAAGAGTTTGGGCTTACTCGTATAACGTTTAAATAAGGAGTGGTTCCCTGCATTAAAGTATTGAGCTGCTGCAATATTGAAATGTGCGATTTAAATGAACAGTGAAATTAACAAAAGCTTAATCGATACATTTAACAGGTATAGTTAAGTATGGAAACAGCTGAAGGAAATATCCGTTTACTAAATGAAGCCAACTAACATGATTGTTCTTCTTATTATTTTGTCTCTGTACCCAATATTTGAAAAAAAAAACAACAACAACATTACAATACAGATATCGGCGAATACCAAAAATCAAAGCATCAGTATTGGACTCGTTCTGAAAAAAAGTGGTATCAGTGCATCACTAGTAACAAAAGTAATAATAGATTTAAGTCTTTCTGGCTCAGACTGCATAGGTAAAGCTTATGGGGTTGTTGTGATGAATGAACGACTCAGTAAACCCAAGACTCGATAGATGAACTAATCAATTCTCTTTCCGGCTCAAACTGCATGTGTTAAACTATGGGTAAAAACCTGAAGACTCGATAGATGAAATGAATCAATTCTCTTAAGTAAAATGCTCTCATGTGATGAACGAAAATGGGCATCCTATGATAGCCTGGTAATACCAGACTCTGCTACTTCACTTTGCTTCGTAGACAGAGTCTGGAATGGCATAATAGAGAAGTGTTTTCTCTCTCGCTAGGGGGCGCTTGTCTGAAGTTTAAAATCATTGGTTACCCGTAAGCCAATCAGATACGTTTAGTTAAGACGTATGTTATGCGCCTGTACAGCCGCATCGAAGCACAGACATCATGCATCGAACTCAAATCTATGATTGAACTTCCACTGTAAACCTGTTGTAAACACATGATGATGCGAGCGAAATACCGGAGTGAACATGGCTGTAAACGACTTTTGCAGATTATGCGAAATTAATCTACGCATCTACGTCACGGCTCTCAGCCCGCCCTCTGTTCGTTGATTGGCACGGCTGTTTCCAGACCGGTGGCAAACAGAAAGCTCTGATGCTGTATCAGACTGAGTACAGAAGCGAAATGAAATTGAGCGGAAGTAGGAAGTCTGACGTAGTCAGGCTAATCCTATGACCCCTTTAAGATGCGTTTTGGTCGATTGGATCACAAGTGGACAATGAAGAGACATACCCATTTACACCTGGCATTTTAATCCGTCTCTTCTGTCCACTTTTGACCATTTCTGACCAGATTACCCCCCCGTGCTGATAATTACAAATGGGGTAAATGGGCGGATCCCTCTGTCTGCATCAAAACATGAACAGGAGGGCTAACGTTATCATGCATATCATGCAATATTACATCTGCTTGATGTCCTTTATTATTTGTGTTATCAGAAGATAATATGTCTGATTCGGCCCTTCAAATTTTAAATATATATATACTATATATATCAGTGGAACTAGCATAATCACAAAATAAACATGATAAAAGCTGCCATTTGTTTTTGTTAACGATTTAAATCCAACATTATCAATATTTTCCATTAATAAGTTATTCATTGAACATATTGATCAGGATTGAAAATTAGTTACACAGAAATAAAGTGGTATGAACCAATTATTTCACAAAAGAAAGATGACACAGCGCCTACCTAGTCGCATCATTCCAAAAATACTTCATGATGAGGAAAAAAACATGTATAAGTCGCACTGGACTAAAAGTAGCATTTATTTAGAACCAAGAACCAAGAGAAAACATTACCGTCTACAGCCACGAGAGGGCATTCTATGCTGCTCAGTGTAGACTACAGTGAAAGTGAAAAAGTGACGTGACATTCAGCCAAGTATGGTGACCCATACTCAGAATTTGTGCTCTGCATTTAACCCATCCGAACTGCACACACACAGAGCAGTGAACAAACACACACACTGTGAACACACACCCGGAGCAGTGGGCAGCCATTTATGCTGCGGCGCCCGGGGAGCAGTTGGGGGTTCAATGCCTTGCTCAAGGGCACCTAAGTCGTGGTATTGAAGGTGGAGAGAGAACTGTACATGCACTCCCCCCACCCACAATACCTGCCGGCCTGGGGCTCGAACTCACAACCTTTCGATTGCGAGTCAGAGTCGCTAACCGTCAGGCCACGACTTCCCCCTACAGGAGCACAGAGCAGCATAGAGCACCCTCTCTTAGCTGTAGACGGTAATGTTTTCTGTTAGTTCATTTCTCTTGGTTCATTTCTCTCGGTTCATGTCAAATTAATTTTGATAAGTTGCAACTGACTATAAGTTGCAGGAACAGCCAAACTATGAAAAAAAGTGGGACTTATAGTCCGGAAAATATGTTAGTCACAGTATACAACACAATTCATAAAAGGTGTCATCAATACATCATTAATTATTTTATATAGTGACTTTAAAAGTTACTTTCTCAAGGCCCTTTACATAAAAGCTTTACCCAAACAACAATATAAGACCATACACTGTATATATAACTTTATATAACTTTAGACAAAGAAAAACCCAATAGATAACTAATTAAGTAAAAGCAATCCTAAAGACGAAAGTAGCTTGTATATGTAAGGGTATATGTAACCTTTCTAGAATGCTCCCCTGCAGCGTGATTGATATTATGCACAATAAAAAAAATAAAAAAATAAATAAAAAAAAATTAGTACATTATTGAATGTGAAAGACAGGACAATAATATTAATAACTTGAATACTTTGGATGTGTAATCTAGTTGTTGTTTTCATGTTTATTAATGTTGCTTTATGTAATGCAGGGGTACCTATTTATATATTTTATTTTATTTGTTGTTTTTTTGCAAGCCAAATTCCTTTGACATAAAATATCCACAGTACCCTGATTTGTGGTATTAAAGATTCTCATTTATTTTTGATATGTGAATATATTTTTAAAATATTTGTGAAAGAGCATTTTCAAATTATCATCAGGCGTTATTGCAATAAAGCAGAAAGTTGATTGAAATATTTTGCACAACTTAGGAAAAAGAACAAAAAACAATGTCACAGCTTTATACAACAATACCTGCTTTATTAATTATATTAGTGAATCATTTCTGTTTGGTTTGGATTTGGTCAATGCTGGTAAAATGATTTCAGATTTCTCCTTCAGCTCGCAGTTGTGTAGCATTACATTATCAATATTTCTGTCTCTAGTGTGTTTTTATTTTGACAATCAAAACATCACATTACTTTACTCTTCTAGTTATTTAATAATATGCCTGAACATTTTTAAACTGGACTGTTTTGTTTTAAATCACAATAGCATTTGTGTTAGCTCCTTGTGGTTTATTACATAGACTGTGCATTCATCAGCATGCATTTCTCCATTACACGGATTAAGTTTGAGTCACAAGCTCTACTGCAATCACACAGACAAAATCATACAAACATAAATTATGTTTTAAATGTATTATATTATAAACACAAATAATTTTTTAGAATATGTATGCCAAATAAGCTTATAGTAACTTGTAATATTAATTGTATTAGTGCAATCTATAGCTATATCTTTTAACACAAACATAATTGAAACATACTAGATAATTTGCACCTTGTTTCAATGAAAACTGAATATTTTATTCTATTATTTCTCCTTACAGACTAGAAAAAGAACACTGGCTCACAGCTAGTCTAAGCAACATTAATTTAAGCTGAACTCCAACAGGATGGAACCAGCAATCACCATCAGCTGACAGATCTACACAAGAGCTCTACTATAGTGTTTAAATCTATGAGGATAAATTAATTCATTATTATTCTTAATTATGAACACACTGGTTTGTACAGTTTTACTGTTTATGGCATGTTGTTATTCTCCTCGTTATTTAGCTATAGCAGCTAATGATCCAGAAGTCTCACCCAAAGGCTTACTTCTGCTTTGAAGAAAAACGTGGATATCATGGTCCGATTTGTCTGTAAGCATTTTTTGGCATCTTTGTATAGTCTCACCTTTTTTTAAATGTAATATTATTTTCTTTTTTCTTATTTTTTTTCAAATCAAAAATTTTAACTTGTGATGGAATTCAAAACTAAAGAAGTTAAGTTTGTTTAAACAAATTTGTTTTAAATTATTATTATTATTATTATTATTATTATTATTTACATAAAATATTTACAGTTCTCTGATGTAGATTAATGGTCAAATTGACGTGCAGATAAAAAAAAATACTTATTTCTATTTTTAGTGTTAAATTTTAATTGTTTTTGTTTTAAAATAATACATTTTTGTCTTGCTTTATATTTTATTATCAAATAATGGACTATCATTTCCTTTAAAAATTTTTTATATAAATAGGGTACATTTATTGCTAAGTTTATAACAAATTAGGAAAAAACATATTGTAAAAGTAATCTAAAAAAGTAATCAAGAATACAAAATACCTAAAATGGGTAACCTAGATTATGTTGCTAATAACAATATTTCTTCATGTAATTTGTAAAAGTTGACCGATATCGTTTTTTTCTCTGTCCGATGCCGATATTTAGAAATCAGGGTGGCCGATATATGATGCTGATTATTTTGTCTGATATGTTTGGCCAATGTATGTTCTGTACAAAGATACATTCATATAAAAACACCTGCATCGCATTCTGATTTTGCAGTATTTTTTATTTTATTTTGCAGGCTTATTCAATCCAGTATAAGCCTTTTGGAAAATGTTTTTGTGGTGGTCAGTTTTGATATTGTGATGCCACAAATATGTATTGGAAACACTGGAGTATGCTATAAGTCAACTGGCCATAATCTAAGCTACAACAAAAATAAAAGAGTTCACACATATTACGCAGTCTGCTGCTCATAACTGCTTAAGAATGCAGATTTAATGAGGAAAGTTAACCTGCATGTTTTAGCCAGACCTTACGTCTGAATTGCATGTGTTTCTAATTTCAAAATTACTTGTTGCACTTATGATAAGCATGGTCAGCATAAATTCTAGTAGTCTACAATGTAACTATGCTTTGCAAAATGGTCTGTTTTCCCGAGCCATCATTAGCTGAAGCTGCAGATTGCAAGCTGCTCCATCTCACATTTAGCTTCAGAGGGAGATAAATTCTCTGGTACAGCATTCCACAACAGTGCTTAGCTGCCCGCAGATGTGCCTGCCTATTAATTGACCAATTTGCAGCAGTATCATCCAATACGATAAAATAATAATAATAATAATAAAAATTACAGAAGATCAGCCCAGTTAATTGGCCGGCTGATCAATCAGTCTTATGAAAAAACAGGGAAAAATTCAACATACATGGACATCAAACTGTAAAGTATTTATTACACTTAATGGGACACCTGAACAAGCCAAAGCCCTTGTCATCAGGAACATCGAGGAACTGGAAAAATACGAATGATCATTACAATCCGGACAGTAAGGTATGATGGCTCATACACAACACACCATAATGACACGGTCTGACAGAAGTTATTCATCTACATCTGGAGGCATTGGAGATATAACACAGAGGATTGCTAATCATGGAAAACTTGAATTGAGAACATTTCAATACACTGATCATAATTTACTGGGACATGGAGCATGACATAGACCCGGACAATAATTTTTTTCTCTAATATTAACAACAACCGTTGCTACTAAACAGATGAACAGTACAATATGACCATTAAAAAGGATAGCAAATTATCATTAATCCATTTTAATAGCAGGAGTATGTATGCAAATTTCAATAACATAAGGGAATATCTAAGTCAGTTTATAAAACCATTTAAAATTATTGTTATATCAGAAACATGGATCAATAAAGATAAAGGAATGGATTTTGAACTGGATGGATATGAATTTAACTGTGTAAATAGAAAGAACAAGAGTGGAGGAGGAGTGGCTGTGTATGTAGATAAAATGTTAAATTATAAAGTAGTGGAAAAAATGACAACTGTGATAACTTATTAGAATGTATAACAATTGAAATATATGAAGAAAAAAGTAAAAATGTAATAATCAGCTGTATATACAGAGCACCAGGCTCTAGTATCGAAGCATTCAATAACTGGATAGAGGAAATGTTTTCAAAAACTAATCAAAAAGTTGTATTTATCTGTGGTGATTTAAATATTGACATGCTTAATCCAAATAAGCACAAAATGATTGATGAATTTATTAATACAATGTACAGCATGTGTTTATACCCCAAAATTACCAGACCAAGTAGAATCACATCCCATTGTGCTACTTTAATCGATAACATATTCACCAATGATATTGACAATAATACAGTGAGTGGACTATTAATTAACAACATCAGTGACCACCTACCAGTTTTTACTGTTTATAATAGCAACAGCCAGAGAAAACAGCCAGAAGAAAAACTACAATACAGACGAGTAAGGACAGCGGAAACTACAACTGCATTTAAGAACTATCTACTGGCACTAAATTGGGAAAAGGTATATAATGAAAGTAATATTGATAGTGCATATGAAACTTTTTTAAGTATATTCACGTCATTATATGATAAAAATTGTCCAATAAAACAGTACTACAGAAAACAAAAATACAAAGATCAACCATGGTTCACGAAGGGATTACAAAATGCCTGTAAAAAGAAAAATACACTATATAGAGAATTCATAAAACGAAGGACTAAAGCAGGCACGTGCACAGGTAGGGCTCAACCTGTGCAGAGCACATGCCCTTTTTGCCCTTACACTCCGAAGTGCCCTTTTTTTGGTGTTTTTTTTTTTTTTTTTTTTAATCAATGCTATTGGTCACCCTTTACGTCTGTCTGTTTTACAAATATTTAGCAAATGAAAGTTCTTAAAACGAGCTTGTGTAAATCTTATTCGATCCTCAAGCTGTCAGTAAGCTGATAACTTCGCCCCCTCTATATTCATTGAATCAACTGAAGTTCCGTAGCAGCCGCACAGTAGACAACAGCGGAGCTGAACAAAGTTTTGCGAAGGTTAAATAAATATCTTGTTGTTTGAATAAGTACTACTAAACACTATGTCTGTATAAAGGCTCATATTTTATTTATTGGATGTCTGACTGACTCACTGACTGAGACATGTGGGACGTCGCCTGAGAGAGAGGGCAAGCATTTGCCATCTAGTCATTGCCAATACATAGCCAACACTTAAATAGCCTGTGCATACAGTAGCATTTCATCTTTTATAAAAAGCGATTTTGGCCAAATGCATTTTACCACAGGAAAAACTGAGCGCTCCATCTATATAGCTACAAAAACTAGTTTGTAACCTGTAACTTTAGTTGAAAATGTGATGCCGGTGTAGCAGTCAATTCTGTTCCCCTTTACGCAAACATACTACAGTTCTTGCGTAGTTGCCGAGTTACTATACGTACGATCAGAACTAGCGTGCGCAAGAAGCGTGACTGGATGTACGGCAAGTCAAATAGTTCAAAATACCGTCCTAAATCTTAAACTTGAAAATAAATTTAAGACGAGAGGTTTTTCAACTTGAAATGTAAAAACATAAGACAAAAATAACGGAACAACTGCAAGATGAATAATAATAAAAAAAGAACATAAACGGGAATGTGAGAATCATTTTACTATGCTGCAGTGTAACAAGAAATTTGTCCCTTTTTGCTTTCCTTACATCCAGGTGTGTTTGGTGTATTTGCATGCGGGAATGTTGCCAAATCCGTGGAATTTAGGCTACTTTGATTTATGATTGCTGATACACATTATTAACATTTAGGCTAATCATGTTATGGTATACTCTCCGCTCGTTCTCACATGTATAAAATGTAGTAAAAAATGGTTTTATTACAGTAATGTAGTAGTAACTAAATTTTATTTTACAGAAGATCACTGTGAAATCTTTATATTTTATCATGCAGAATGTAATTCATGATTCATTCCAAGGCTTCATTTATTTGATCCAAAAAATACAGCAAAAACAGTAATATTGTGTAATATTTTTACAATTTTAAATAACTGTTTTCTATTTGAATATATTTTAAAATGTAATTTATTTTTGTGATCAAAGCCGAATTTTCAGCATCATTAATCTTCAGTGTCACGTGATCCTTCAGAAATGCTTTTCACTGCAACTGTACTTTTCACACTATTTTTATTTATTTTTTCATTGCTGGCTTATTTTAGAGAAAGTGTAGTGAATAAGAGACCTTCAAGAGACCAACATCCCTGGTCCACCACAGTATCAAATTTTTGCCAGGTAGGCGGATACATGTTGGATATGTTATAGTGACGGTATGGCTATAGTTTCTTATAATCTGGAATTGAGTTGGACATAATTACTTAAATTATATTTCAAAAAAGTTTGTTAAAAATACTTGACTCATTGCTCACCTTCCCCTCTTCTCAATGTCATTCATAATCATGTTAACCAAATAATACAAATTAGCTTATAAAACCAAACAGAAAAGCTAAAAAAGAGAATATATATAATTAATTTTTACTAAATAATCTTGATATAAAAAAAGGGAGGGGGTGCCCTTTTTCAGTTTCAGCACATGCCCCTCAAAAGGTCTGTGCACGGCCCTGGACTAAAGAGTCAGAAAATAAATACAAAAAAATATAAAAATAAGTTAACCAATATTATAAGGGCATGTAGGAAAGATTACTATAGTAAAATATTAGATAATAACAAAAACAATATTAAAGGAACATGGAACATATTGAACAGCATTATTAAAAATGGTTTGAAACAAAAGAGCTACCCTCAATATTTTATTGATAACAACATGAAAAAATATATTATGGATGATGTGGTAAACAGTTTTAATAATTTTTTTTGTAAATGTTGGACCAAGATTAGCAGAAAAAAATTCCTGATTCACTGTCATCCGTGGATTGGGAGGATAATCTCATAGTGAGAAATCCGTGCTCAATGTTTCTTACAGCAGTTGAAGAAAAATAAATAATACATATTGTAAATAACTTTAAAGGTAAAACATCTACCAATTTAAATTAAATTGATATGAAAGTTGTAAAAAAGGTCATTGATGGGATTTCAAAACCACTTACATACATCTGTAATTTATCATTCCGAACTGGTAAATTTCCTAATAAAATGAAAATAGCAAAAGTTGTACCTTTGTATAAAACTGGGGATAGACACCACTTCACAAATTACAGGTCTGTTTCTTTACTTTCACAATTTTCAAAAATACTAGAAAAACTATTCAATAACCGATTAGATAATTTCATAAACAAATACAAATTACTTTCTGACAGTCAATATGGATTTAGAGCAAACAGTTCAAAATCATTGGCACTAACTGAATCAGTTCAGGTGATCACAGAGGCAATAGACCAAAGACTGCATTCAGTTGGAATATTCACAGATCTTAAAAAAGCTTTTGACACAATCAATCATGAAATATTAATCAATAAACTGGAACGGTATGGGATTTGGGGGTTAGTATTGCACTGGGTGAGAAGTTATTTAAGCAACAGAAAACAATTTGTGAAATTGGGTGAATATACATCATCATGCTTGGACATTGTTTGTGGCGACCCCCAGGGGTCAGTATTAGGTCCAAAACTGTTTTTAATGATATATGTAACATTTCAAAAACATTAAAAATATTATTATTTGCAGATGGCACTAGTATTTTCTGTTCTGGTGGAGATTTGCATGAACTACTGGCGAGGATTTCTTCTGAAATGTGCAAAATGAAAATGTGGTTTGATAGAAACAAATTATCGTTAAACTTAAGTAAAACCAAATTCATATTATTCAGTAATTGCAATAAGAATTACAGATACAAATAGATGGGGTGGGCATTGAAAGAGTAAATGAAAATAAGTTTCTTGGGGTAATAATTGATGATAAAATAAACTGGATCACATATAAAATATGTTCACAGCAAATTGTCAAGGAGTATTTCTGTTCTTAGTAAAGCAAGACACATACTGGACCATAAATCACCCCACATTCTCTATTGTTCATTGATTTTACCATATTTACATTATTGTGCAGAGGTTTGGGGCAATACTTATAAATGTTCAATACAATCACTATTCATATTGCAGAAAAGAGCCATAAGAATAATACATAATACTGGTTAAAGAGAGCACACAAATGTACTTTTCTTAAAATCAAAAATATTAAAATTCATTGACCTGGTTCATTTTCAAACAGCACAAATCATGTACAAAGCAATACACAAAAAAACTTCCTGGAAATATACAAAAATTGTTTTTTAACAGAGAGGGGGGTTATAAACTGAGAGGGGAGCTTAATTTAAAACATCAGCGGGTACGTACAACAATAAAAGGTTTTTGTGTTCCTGTTTGTGGAGTGAGGTTGTGGAACAGTTTGGGTGTGGAGGTTAAGCTATGCCCAAGCATGACCCAGTTTAAGAAGCAGTACAAACATTTGGTTTTCACAAGGTATAGGGAGGAGGAAGGGATTTAGCAATTGGTAAATAATTTATGTATTTATTTTCTTAATTAATTTATTTATTTATTTTTTGTATAGGTATTATGTAAAAATGTTTATTAGGGAAAACTGATTGTTTATTGAATAGTGGAGAAGGGGTAGGTTTTAATAAGTTTATGCTTCATCCTACTCCTTTTCGGACATGTTGGTTTCATATTATTATCATTAATTGTTTGGTTTGTTTGTCTTTTTATTTTCAGTTTACTTTCTTTTGTGACTTGTTTTATGTTTATGTTCGAAATAAAGCATTCATTCATTCAAGGTGTTTCATACAGATAAATTACAACTGCCCACTGGTTCAGTAGGTGCAGTTACATTGTATTTTGCATTTAAAAGTCTAATCTGAATAAAAATGTTACTCTAAAATTCGGACCTGAAATTGATAAATATTAAGTCTGCTTTTTAAAACGAATTATGATGGTTAGTGTGTGACTCAGAGGCAAACTGTATATTTCTGGGTCAGTGTACTTTTTTGTTCATTCATTATTCTTTTTCGGAAGGATAGATGAAATTTCAAAAAGGGTACAGGTTTTTTGTTTAAAAGAAAAAAAGCAGAAATGGCTGTATTTTGTTTTACCTCAAGAAAACATAGCTAAAGTGTAACAGTCAAATATTCAAATAACCAGGGACAGGGCTTTTTTATGTAATTTAATTTAATTCATTCATTCATTCATTATTTAATTTTTACCAGGGACAGAGCGTGTAATCTTGCAGGACGAGCAGAACCACGCACATCACTAACTCAAACTGACTTAACCATTAAAGGCACGCACAGTTAACCTGAACCAGTAGCCTGCAATGTGTCTGTGGCACAATGGCTGTTTCTATAAAGCGGGGCAGTTCAAACTTTGCAAGGACAGTCTGGCTCTTTGACTCACAACCTGTAAGTACGTTTTTATATTAAAATAATTAGCCAATTATGATTCAAATGGGAGTTTTGAGGAGTAGAATATACTTGTTGTTTGTCAGATCACAAATGCAGACATGGTTTTATTTTTTTTTAGACAGCGCAATATTCAACACAGCACAATACGCAAAGCAAGGTGTAAAAAGACAGTATATGTCATTTTAATTAGTAATTATGTTCCCACTGGATGTAACAAATGCCTCGTTTGTAATGTGAAATGTGTTGAACCAGTTCAGTTCACCAAATTAAACTGAATTGTTTAAAACAGTTTGCATCACCAGTATGCACTAATCCACACATTACTTAATTTATGTGGTTTATATGTAGTGTTTTGAGTTTGACCATTCCAGCTAATTTTTTCCAAGAAATTATATTTCATTTTTATTTTCACGTTTCACCATCAAGACATTATTAATAAACTTGTAGGACAATAAGGAAACTGTGGATTTTTGTTTAAAAATAATGTATTGCATTTTATGTTGTGTGATGTCACTTCCTTTAATTGAATCGCCCAATCGCATCCCGCTCTCGTCAGAGCAGCTTTGGACTTGAGCAAGACAGGTAAGTTGCAAATGTGCTCTGTGACATGGAGTTAAATTATATCAAAATGAGTTAAAATTGTGGTTGATATCAGTGGATGGCATGTTTTGATGCTGGATTGAGTTAAATAGTGTGTTCGTTTGGCGTTATTTTTCAGTATATTGTGAGTTTTGTGTTAATGAGCTGTTAATGAGTTGGTTCAAAGTTACCGCCCGCGCCATTTTTATTGGCGGTATTTTTCTGCTAATTTTGGTTTTTAAATAAAATTTAAAAGGTGGATTATGTTCTTAAAACGTCATACAGTTAAACTTGTCTAAAGTATATCGTCATTGTATGTCGTCAATCGTGTGTTTGTAGACGTATCATCTTTGAGTCGTTAAGCAGCTGCAGTTACAGTGTTAATGGGGACATAGGACCCCTCTGTCACTGTATTCATAGTTGTTATTGTTTATGAACAAACCACATCCATCCCCCACACTTTTGAAAAGCTTGCTACGCCCCTGAGCCAGTATGCCTGGTATTGGAACTGTTTTTGAATGCACAATCCAGGGGCTAAATGTTGCAGGGGAAAATAAACAAAACACATTTTCTTAAGAGGAAGTTTTGAAGGGGACACCAATAAAACAGGCAAATTGTACTTAAGGATATGTGTACAGAGAGGAAAGCCTTACTATTGCATGAAGACCGTTCCATTATCCTCCTTCTCAAAGTTTCTTTCTGGTTCAATGAAAAGCTGACTAAATTGACCAAAACATTCTTCAAAACTTTTTTATTGCAGTGTTTTTGAAGTTGTTTACACAATCAAGCCACCAAAATACAATGGAATTTGAACTTAACTTCAACTTTTATTTATTTATATAGCACATTTAATAGCAATGTTGTTGCTTAGCAGTTATAATTAAAGAGCCAGTAAGATGAAAATTCTAAGCTTCCTATCACTGTTTATAAGTCCTGTACATTAGGTTTACATCCATCCAAGGTTAAAAAACATTGTAATTTTGTCAAATATCATTTTAAAATTACCTAAATTCTCAGAGATCCCCAAACGGTTCGCGCGAAGCTGTTCAAAAGATTCAGTTTCCTTAAACCCCACCTTTCGGTAGCATACTGTGTTCTGATTGGTCAACTGACATAGTTTTGATTGGTTGTTCCGCACACAACTTTAGTTTTAAAGTAGACATGTCAAGCTTTCTATAGATATCTCTCTCATGTCTCTTCGATGAGTATTCACGGAGTTACACTTCATTTTAATGACGTGTTTGTAAATGAAGATCAGCGCAGACAGGCTGCAGACAGCACACAAACTGATAAGACGCTCGGGAGAAAACAAACACATAACTTAATAATCATACTTCGCGTTGTGATTCGGAGATGCTCGTTGGTCTAAATAAAGTTGGTAATGAACCCTCTTTTATGGCCAAACGCTTTGAAAATCCCGCTGTACTCACCGAGATTATAAAAGCAGTCATCAGTGTAATGTTGTGAACACAACAAAAGGGATTTGTTGTACTGCTCTGGTATTGTGGTAAAAATGAATTTTAGCCATTGGTTCTTCTGATCTTCATTCTTTGGCAGTGAAAATAAAACAAACTTGCCTTTACAATTAAGAACACGCTGTCTCCTCGACATGATGCTATCACACCAACCAGATCGTTTGTGTGTGGGGGGTGGGGCAGGTCAGAGTTTGTTTCTCCCGAGACGGTAGGCGGAGATTATTATGCAAAGTGTTCCTAGTGATGTACATAGAGATGGGCAAAAGATTTTAAATCTATAACGACTCGTTTCAGCGATTCAGAGTTGACTCCTTACTTTAGAAGCCAATAACTTTATAAATCGTGTACTTTTTGGTTTAATTACTTTGCACGTTGTTTACACTGATGGACAGCTACATCATACACTGTAATACAGGTAATTTTTGATTTCCCATCTGTGTGGCTCTTTAAAACATGCTTGTATAAAAACATTTGCCATGCCTAGCAAAATGAAGGCATATACACTTTTAGACATACACCCTCACACAACTGTATAGTGAGATCGGTATAGACGTGAAAGAGAGGGAAAAACAACCAAAAAATAATTATTTATTACGTCAATGACTGATTTGTTCAAAAAGTGGATTCATTCAGTAAGGAAACACCTCAGTGTGTTTCTCAAAGATGCAATTAGTGCTGTTACTGCTGTAGCTTAGTTTTCAACTTTTTTGTTGGTGAAATAGAGCTAAAACAGGCAATATGGTGCCTAAATGCACTTAATATTAACTTCTTGTTTATTCAATTTTTATAAAAATCTAAATCACATTTGTTATGCTAATATCTGGAGAACGACTGCACTTTTAGTATGATGTTATATTAGATTACCTATGTTAAATTAAATAAACCGACCAGTGGTGGCTCATGGATTTTAAAATAGAGGAGGCAAACTAATTGTATTGGTCTGGGGATCTCTTCCGATTGTTATTATTATTATGTGTTTAACCACTTCAAAATGGCTTTTTGGCAGCTTTTAGTCAGAAACTGTAAAGAAAATGTATTCAATATCAATATTTAAAAAAAATTTAGTGCCTCACCCGACGACCCCCCACTGAAACTGACTAAATCATAGTGAACGCAGAAAAATCTAAATTGGCACCCACACTAGTCCAATCTAATGTAAAAGACTTGTATATGGGTGTAAGACGTTGTTAAACAAGCTAGGTAAACACCTGTACAAAACAAGGGTAAACGTTATAATGGCTAACAGCGCAGATGACATCGGTGACAAAAGTAAATTGGTACACAATAATATTTTTTGGACACAATTTATTAATGACTCGGCATCATTTATATTAAAGAGAAAATAATCACGTCATCCGATGTTTAATGTGAATAAAGTAAGCTTGACTTATGTAGTTCCACAACTACTGAAACACGTTGTTTTCTCACACTAAACTGTGTGTGTGTCGGTGGTGGTGAGGTAAAAGGGGAGCAGGCAGTGGACCAAAGCAATGTGAAGCAAAGCAGGGGGAACTCGAGATGTTTAAAACTTTTTTTTGTTGTTGCTCTGTTTGCGTTTGTATCGTTTTACTACTTACACAATTAGTTTAACTATATATCATTATATGATTTATAATACACATATCTCAATTATATTTTGCGCCTATGGCACAATCACTTTTTAGTATCACTTTCAAAATTCAACATTATCTCAAATGAATTTCAAATATTTAAAGAATAACTGGTTAATTCGCCTCAATATCAGCACCTAGTTCTTGCAGCTATAATGGTAGAGTTGTATATCCTGAGTTTTGATTTTATGTATTATATTTTTAGGCTTAGCAAGTGTGCACTTACAGAGGAAAGCTGTTCAAGTCTTGCTTCAGTTCTCAGTTCAGACTCTAGTAGCCTGAAAGATATTGACCTGACCAATAATAATCTGCAGAATTCAGGAGTGATGCTGCTCTCTGATGGACTTAAACATAACTGTAAATTGGAGAAACTCAGCTGAGTTGATGTCTAAAGGCAGTGACACACCAAACCAACATCACAGAAACAGCAGCAACAAAAGCCAACTGTGGTGCGACCTGCTGTCATAATCCCAGCCTGTGTTACCCTGTGTTCTTGTGTTTAGAACTTATATTTTGAAATGAATTAACCATTATTTCTGTACTCTTTTCCTGTGTGCTCCGAAATAATGGGTAAAAAAGGAAGTAAATAAATAAATTATTGTTTGCTTTGCTGCCTTGTTTGTCTCCTTATCAACCCTTGTTAGTTTTCATGGCAACTATTGACCAACACCTATCCCATGTCAGACCCTGGTGTAGTTGTGTGTAATTACCCCAGTGTTTGCTCGTGTTCTTTGTCTGGTATTTTCCTGCATAGATATATTGTGTGTGTCTGTTCAGTGTTTCTTCTGTGGCCAGCCACAGAGAGAAAATAGTAGCCAGACAACACGCAATTAACTGATTCCTCATTTTTTTCTTAGAACCATTTAGTCTGGTGGTTGAAAAGTGGCCATTGTTCCTTGCCTGGATTTTTTTTAAAATAAATATTCTCACTGCATGTGGATCCAACACGTCCCTTTGTTTGAAACAGCCACTTTATACCTGTATCAAAAAACAAGTTGTGCTCAAAAACTATGCAAAGACCATATCCAGTGGCCAACTAGCATGTTGACATGACATCAGGTGACATTAGTCTATGTATGGCAATTGTTTTTTAAAAGGGAAGCTAGAAAAGTTAGGAATGTGGATATACAAACCATAAACAAAGCAGCACTTGCTTACCATTTTCCCATCAGTCTCACTCACTTGTTTTGCAACCAACATCCAATTTAATTTCAAGTTTCAAGTTTGTTATATTTATATAGAACATTCAAAAACCGCAAGCACGGCTGACCAAAGTGCTGAACATTCAAAAACATAGAACACAGGGCATCCCACAGATTCATACGATAAACACAATGAATCAAAAACCAAAGAGAAGAAATAGGTTTTAAGAGATGATTTAAAAAGTTAAAGACTGTGCCGATCTGATATAGGCTGGAACTGCCTATATAGGGCCAGCAACTGCAAAGGCTCTATCCCCTCTTTGCTTTAACCATGATATAGGATCAGAAAGAATATAGGGTTATATGGATGGAGTTAGGGTTATATGGGTTCGTATAGGGTTATATGGATAGAGTAGACCAGACAGATATCTATGAATTTTCACTTTCACCAAATACTATAATCTCAGTTATTGATCCTTTCAGAAACTAGAAATTTTGAGAGAACCATGTTTTCACTTCAAGAAATTGAAAAATACATTCTGGAGCAGCATGTTTTAGATTCAGAGATAAATAAGTGTGCGTATCATCTATATATTTAATTGATAATTGATACACTATGCTTTCTGAAAATAGAGCCCTAATGAAGTAAATACAAATAAAAAAGAATGGATGTGAAAATAAAACCCTTTGGCACCCCACAGGAAAGTTTAGCAGATGAGAAAGAAAAATTACTCAATTTTGTTTAATTTTAAATAGCTATGATCTGGATGCCAGCAAAATATTTTAAATAAGCAATACATTTATTTCAATAAGAAACAAAATATGGATTAATATTGCTCAGGTCATCTGTAGAGCAACTGACTAATCAGCTGAATGTTATATTTTCATTCCTCTTCTAGACTCTCTGACTGTAGTATAACAGAAGAAGGTTATAAAGCTCTGGCTTCAGCTCTGAGATCAAACCCTTCACACCTGATAGAGCTGGATCTCACAGGAAATGATCCTGGACAATCAGGAGTGAAGGAGCTCAGTGATTTACTACAGGATCCAAACTGTCAACTCAAGACACTGAGGTTAGACATGAATTATTTGTAAAAAAAAAAAAAAAAATATATATATATATATATATATATATAATCTAAATGCAGTTCTTGTTGACAATTAGTGAATTAACAATCCAGTGCTTGGTAAATTATGCTTATTAATGATAGTAAGAGCCAGCATAAAATCTTGAGCCAGTAATCTCTTTACTAACATTTCTCATCTTCTTTTCAGAAGCCATAAAGACATTAATTTCAATGTCCATTTTTTTTTTTTTACTGCAATGAATGATCTTGTTAGCTTTTGTTATTTTGTTCCAAACTGTTAAAAGTAATCAAAGCTTTTACTGCAAACAGGATTTGGTAAACTTGACATGTTTTGTAAAACAATGGATTTTGGTTTAAATCTCAAATAATATTCTCTTCTGCAGGTTTTTGGGTCCTGCTGCAGAAGAAGCCTGTCAGAATGTGAAAGGAATTTTGGGTAAAAACCCATTACTTCTGAGAGAACTGAATCTGAGTGAACGTGAACTAGGAGACACACGAGTGAATCAGATCTCTGCTCTACTACAGGATAAACACTGTAAACTCAAAACACTGATGTGAGTATTTGCCATCAATTAAAATTTTATAGTACTAGTTAGGGATGTCAACGATTAATCGATGATCGATTAATTGTCGATAAGAGATGCAATCGATTAAGGCTGTCGATGGTCGGTTAACCGATTCAATGTTGGGCTGCGTGCGGCTCATGCGCACTCAACACGTGCGAGCGGCTGTGAGTGACGGTGACGATATATAATTCACAATGTACAAATTAAGCTTTTAATGTGATTTAAACTTTAAAGTACATTTAAAGTACATTTAAAATAGAAACAACATAAGTTCTTCAACATTAAAAGCAATAGAAATGTAGTTACTAATCATTTCATCAGATAACTGTTTTATATCGTGCGCTTTGCAGGGCTGCGGGACACAGTGACAGGACAGGTAGTCTATTCATTCCTACAACTTGTTAATTCATTCCTACGAATTATTAATGTGGCAATTGTCCATGTTTCATTAATTTTGTTCCCTAAATAACCCATGATTTAAGTGAAATAAGGGAACAAATTAATAAATCGAACGAATTCTTAATTCATGAAATCTTTAATTTCCCTTCCCATGTTTACCACAGTAAGAGATGCGAAAACAGTTATTAAAAGCGAAAGATAATAAAATAAACCAGGGAAATTAGAGGGTTAGACTATGAAGATTTAGGAAAAGAAACAATGCCTAAATATACTGAATTTGTGGAAATTCGTGACCAACCGGCAAACCAGAACAAAGCCGCGTAAATGAAGACTATGGGGTCCAAAAGCATGGTCGCGATCTAACATTTTCCAGTTAACCTATTATTCCTCTAATAAACAAAGCTTTTATACCACACTTGTCATAATCAGATCTTATAATTTCTAAATAGATAATTGCTGGATTCAAAACAGCGATTAATAGGCGCTGTGACCGACACATTCCTGGAGCATTCACTGCTGTCACTAAACGGTGACGCCGAGCATCGTTCACAAGTTTCTGCATGGACCTGACTAGGGCACAGGTTCTAAGTCCTGGGACAAAATGGGATGCTTTAAGGAAAATGTATAGCCTACTAAGTAATAGGCCCAACATAAAAATAACAATTTTTTTTTTTTTGTTTAAATAGGCTATGCGAAATATATCCGACTTAAATAATTAAGATTAACGGATTTAAAACAGAAGTGTGGGCGCTCCATAAGTTCACAAAAAAAAAAAAAAAAGATGACAACGCATTCTGTTTGTTTGCTTTATTTTACAAGAGCACAAATCTTCTGTTTTTATTGTGAGTGTGCACAAATGAAAGTAAACACTTTTGCGGAAAATATATATATTTTTTTTAATGTCTCAGCTATTTCGATCGCGCCGGAGCCTGCTGCACACGTATATTCTAGCGATTCAAACTTACATCGCAGTCTGTTCATTATCAAAATAAAATAGTCAACTAAACATTAAAAGGTTACACTGGTCAGTTTAAATAGACCGTAGTATACCGGTCCACTCTGCTGTTATGCCAAGGACGTTTTTGCTCATATAAAGAGGATAATCTTTTCCGTCTATATGCTAATGCGTGTTAAGTACAAGCCTAGTTTACATTATAAATAATAGTTTAACATTCAAATACATTGCGAATATGGAAACATTTCGATTTGTGCCGAATGAGACATGAGCAATAACCTCCAAATAAATCTAGCCAAAGCCGCGCTCGCTCATCCTCTTCTGCACGCATGCACTGTCACGATCTAATGCGCTGTATGCCGGATTTTTAAAAATCTGACATTTTCTAGGACAGAATCCAGCAGGATCAAATTAATGTGAGCAACAGTGTGTTTTGGTGCAGCAGCGCCGATGTAGTTCACTTAATATGCAGCGCAGTCACACGCGCTCCACATTTCGGATAATTTTATTTTAAATACAATAATGTCAGTTGAAAACATTGCAATTGTGCTTTAAAATACAACAACAAGCACCACAAAACCATTTAAAGAGGCGCGTTCAGCGTTCTCCGTGCGGGATTGGAAACTGTCAACAAATTAAAATGACCTCAAAAGTATGGCACGCGCTCTTCATTTTATCAAATGATCATAATCGCATCTATTCATTTTATAATCCTGCTACTAGCATCATTTTCTTCAGACTAAAACCTCTTTAATTCAAGTGAGAAAGCGTTTTGTATGTGTGGCTTTTGCACATCCTGTCATACCGCTGACTGTGTGCCTGCAATAGACGCATTTTGCAGTATTATGGTTAACGATTAATCGATTAATTGATCGTTAATTTAAACGACGATCGATCATGGAAATAATCTAAATTTGACATCCCTAGTACTAGTAGTAATTTTACAGTAGCTGATAATACTTATTTTAATTTGGGGTGGTGTTTTAATTTTGCTTTTGGTGTGAGAGACCCGGATTCGAATCCTCTGTGAGACACCAATGTATCCTTGAGCAAGATACTTAACCCCTAGTTGCTCCAGAGGTGTGTGACCTCTGACATATATAGCAATTGTAAGTCACTTTGTATAAAAGTATCAGCTAAATGAGTAAATGTAATTTGGGTTGGATCAGTTTTTTTCTCAGTCAAAAAAAAAAAAAAATAGCAGATTACTTCTGCTGCTTCACAGTTCATTTTTACTTACTACTGAAAATCAATATATAATATAGCAAAAGCAGTCAAAGCATGTGTCATACTGTATTGTTTGTTGACATTATTTTTCCTTAATGTAGGTTAAGATGCTCTGGTTTGACCGATGAAGGTTGTTCTTTGATTTCAGCTCTGAAATCAAACCCATCACATCTGAGAGAACTGGACTGGAGAGAAACTGGAGAGAAAGTGGAAATAAGCTAGGACAACCAGGAGTCATAAACATCATAAATCTACTGATGAACCCACAATCCAAATTGGAAGTACTAGAGTTAATAACACAGCAGTTTAATTCATTAAAGTTTACTCCTTGGTTTATTTTTTTTTAAATAACAGGGCCCAAGTTACATTGTTTAAGCAGAAGCATTGCCTTTGGCATTTCCCTTTGGTCAACAGCATCCTGAATACAGTACATCGTGTGATGTGGTTGAAACAGTCTAGATGGACTACAAACTTAATTTCTGTACCTCTTTTATAAGAAAGTTATAAGAAAAAATATATGCATCTCCTGACCACTAGGTGACACAACATGTCACCTAGTGAAGGTTGTTCTGCTGTGACTTCAGCTTTGAAATCAAACCCATCACACCTGAGAGAACTGAACCTCAGTGTAAATAAACTAGAAGACTCTGGAGTGAAAAACATCAGTGATCTACTGATGAACCCAAAATGCAAACTGGGGAAACTAGAGTTTGTAACATCATACTGTATAGCAGTTACAGTGAGATTATAGTTGTTTTCATACAGCAGACTCAAATGACAAGATTTATAGCACTGCAGCTTCTAGCATTTCCCCATCTGAAGAAAAATCTAATGTACTAATGGTTAAGTAAGATTATAAATAATTTGTCTATAAAACGTATACATATGCTAAAATATTTACTGCTAAACAACACAGAAGTGACAAGACTAGTGAGAATAGGTTAATCTGACTGTTAAACGTCATTTTTGAAGGACTAAAGGTACATTTCACTACATTTAATTTTATCAAGCAGGTTTGTACCCTACATTCTAAAATGATACAAAGTAAATGTTTTATTAATGTACTGTATGAGATTTAAAAAAAAAAAAAAAGTCAATTTAAAACAACTTTTCAGTTGTTTCTGTATTAAATGATGAAATTAACATATTTGCCTGAATGATGATGACTCTAAACTATTATTGTACCTAGTATCCTCAAATGCTTATGATTTGGTTTATGGTTAAGTATAAATAATGTTCCACGTTTTTGCTGTTGTATTATTAACTGCATTGTATTTACTCATGATGTGTTTAACTCACACATGAACTTAACATGGATGTGAGTCATTGTCTTTTCTCTTGTCTTCAGGCTGTGTGGATGCAGTGTAACAGAGGAACAGTGTATCATCATGACTTCAGCTCTGAAATTAAACCCATCACACCTGAGAGAACTGGATATGAGTGGAAATGAAATACAAAACACAGGAGTGAATCCTTTATATGACATACTGAAGGATTCACACTGTAAACTGGAGAGATTGAGGTAAAGAACATTCACGTACAATAATCAAAATGATTAAAACCATTTAACCATGAGCCTAAGTTGAGCTCATAATGTATTTGTTTGTAATTATTTACTATAAAATGTTTTGTAATCCTGTATCTTTCTAGTCTAAATTTCTGTGGCATTACAGATGTTTCTGCTTTAACTGAGTCTTTGACAAACACAAAAGCACTGCAGTTTCTAAAAGAGCTTGATCTGAGCAACAATATAATTGGAGACTCAAAGCAGCTACTCACTGATGTGCTACAAGACTCCAACTGTGAACTGAGGTGAGTTAAAGTTTCTTTGTGGTATTAAAGAGAACTTTGTTTGTATTTGATACACAAGACATCTTTTAAATATGTGTGGAAAGAAGTTCTCATTAACAATTATTTATGTGTCAGAACAAAGCTTAAAGTTATTTAAGCTTTATTAATTACATCAGTAGTAGTAGTAAACCATTTCATTTAAAAAATAGATTTGGTCAGATTGCAGGAAAACGCTGGTAAAATCAGTGCAGATTCCCACTTCAGCTTACAGTCGTACAGCATCACATGATCAATGTCTCTTCTGTCCTGATTTTACTTTGATAAGAAACACATTACATTACTTTACACTAATGCTACTTTCAGTTATTTACTAAAACCAATACAATCATGTTTAAACTATGGACAACGAGTTTAACTAGTGGAACATTTAATTGAAAGTGTTTTATTCAACCTATAATTTGTATTTGCTTCTTGTCATTCTTCATATACACCATATTCTCATCAGCATGTGTTTCTATGTTACAATTACTCGATAGGACACACAGGCTCTTCTGCATTCACGCTAAAATAGACAACATACGAACAGTTTTAAATCTGTTTTATTTAAATTCAGATATAATTTTTAGTAGTATCTATGCAAGATCAGTAATCTCATTGGAGGAATTTTATGCGAGTACTCAGAAAAAGTAAAGAAAGAAAGAAAGAAACTTAAATATATGTAGTCAATAATTTTTTTTTTCTTTTTTTTTCTTTTTTCTTTTTTCTTTTGATTCCTCCTAACAGACTAGAGAGTGAGGATTGGGTTCCTGGGTGAATGGTATAAATGGGTGGAAGAGGAGCAGTAATGATCAGGTGAGGATCCACAGAACAGCCTCAATACTCTATGAATATGAATAAATGTGTGATGAGATGTCTGCATATCAGAATATAATGTGAACATTAAAGTTTGAGTGCATTTAATATATTTCATATGTTTTACTGCATATCTCTGACTCTCTCTTTCTCTGTTCATATGTGTGTACATATTTTGCAGCTAGTTTGGATGACATGTTATCCTCTCCAAGTATATAGTGAAGTTTCTCTGAGTAAAGAATGGGAAATTCTGTGGTGCAAATGGAGAGAGTGACGTGACATACAGCCATAGTGACAGTGACCCATACTCAGAATTTGTGCTCTGCATTTAACCCATCCAAAGTGCACACACACAGCAGTGAACACACACACACACTGTGAACACACACCTGGAGCAGTGGGCAGCCATTTATGCTGAGGTGCCCGGGGAGGAGTTGGGGGTTCAGTGCCTTGCTCAAGGGCGCCTCAGTTGTGGTATTGTCTGCCCGAGACTCAAACCCACAACCCTAGAGTCATACTTTCTAACCATTAGGCCACAACTTCACCAAACAGAACATTGTTCTACAGAACATTTCCCTTGTAGTGGTGTACTTGGGACAGACGAGAAGAAAGTGTTTTTTTTTCTCTGTTTGATTCAAATCATCTCATCTGCTATGTCTTCCCTTCTCTGTTTATGATCAATATCTTAGAATTTGTTGATATTTTAGAATTTGCCTTTCTTTTGATTGTTTAACTGATGCATAATTTGCCAATTTGGTGCTTCTTTTTAGGGCCTAATAACATAGGAGTTTGGTTCGGAATTCGAACTTATAAAAAATTTTGGTTGGCAAAAGTAATTCAGACCTAATTTCTAATTTGATCTCCACTTTTTTCCCACAGGTTCTTCGGCTTGAAAGTAAACATCTGCTATTAAGCGCATACCAGCTTGAGTACCAAGGTGTGCTGGAATGTTTTCACCAGACTCTTAAGATCATGTTGTGAACAATCTGTGAGCAAACAAGCTGAGACTGGGATGCCGATGCTAATGTTTACCATACAGGAACCGCAAACCTCTGGACCTGCTGATCCGGTATTCTTTCACACCATGTGTGGTCCCCTTAAAATGTTTAGAAAAAATTTAGAAGGAAATAATTCATTTCCATGTTTGAGAGCAATTGCACCATTCCTGCAAAACTGCTAAGAAAAACTTGATGATGACTCTAGCAATAATGGAGAAGAAAAAAATTAAATAGAATATGTATTGCAGTGTCCAGGGAAATCATTCAGTTCTCATTTAACTATCAATCTCTGGTTCTCTGTTACAAGTCAGATTATCAGGACCTTATGAAGTTAAAGCTTAGTTAAGTTTAGGATGAATTGTGATCGTAAAAAGAAAACTTGTATCAGTCATGTAAATATGCTGTCTGGTTGTTCGGTGACAAAATATAAAATACATAGTTTCAATAAACATTTAATTAATACGTTCAACAATTTATGACTATTATTCTACAGCATGGAACTGAAGAAAAAAGCATGGTTTGATTATGGTTAGTTATTTGAGCTCTCATTTTCACCATTAGGTTCCCAAACCAAGTGAAAATACCATAATGTAAATCTCACTCTATTGTGGATAGTCTATCACAGGGGTGTCCAAACTCAGTCCTGGAGAGCCGGTGTCCTACAGAGTTTAGCTCCAACACACCTGAATAAGCTAATTAAGGTCTCCAGATCACTAGGACAGGTAAGGACAGGTGAGTTTGATCGAGGTTGGAGCTAAACTCTGCAAGAACATAGAGCTGAGAACCATTTCATCACAAATTGATTTGATTGCAGACTGACAAATAAATTAGTTTAAAGAGTGAACAAAAATGGTGAGCTTACACAAACCTGTGCTACATACCGCAATATCAGACAGTCCTTGATACATTTCACTTGTTGTGTCCTGTTTGATAAAACAGAACAATAACAATACATCAAAAAAGTCTACTTAAGCATGTAAAGAAGAAGCAAGAGTAAATTTATAATAATGTCAGCTAAATTAAATGACTCCCAATGATTCATTTTTATATTGTGCAGTGGTCAGCACTCATCAGTGTCAAAATGTTTGAAATGGACAATCAAATGTTACTGTTCAAAGAAGTCAAGGCCACGCAGGAAAATAATTCCAGCACGTGCATTTTAATGCTAATGTGAGGTAAGATGTAAGCAGCTGAACATAACGAGGCATAATACAGAAATATTTGTCAATTGTTTAAGATAGAAATGTTAAATAGTTTGGCCATCAGTCTGGTTTTAAAAAATCATGCCCGTATACTAGTATATCTTTGAGCTGGATGCTTATTTGTCCACCTTTTAAGAACATCACTATTTTAAACTCTACCCAATGGTATCTAATAAATAAATAAAGGAGTTAATGCTCTCTTACACCCTTAATACTCATGGGTGAAGTGCCCTTGAGCAAGGCACTGAACACCCAGTTGCTCCCTGGGAGCTGGATCTATAGCTGCCCACTGCTTTTGGTGTGTGTGTGTTCACTTGGATGGGTTAAATGCAGAGCACCAGTTCTGAGTAAGGGTTACCATACTTGGCAAATGTCATGACTTTCACTTTTCATTCAGTATTTTCTTTCAGTGATTCAATGACCCATTCATAAAGATTAATGCCCTGCCCTAAATCACACCCTAAGCCATTGCAGCCTTCATTGGCATCCACACTTTCATGACGTAAGGCTAACAAGGTCAAGACAAACAAGTCACTGTCTTATTGACTTTTGCAATTGTGAGTCTGCAAGATAACAAGTGCACATTAAGTGTTATTTGGGACAGGGCCATAGTCACTTCATTCAGCAGCGTTGAACATTTGGTTGAATTAATGAATGAATCAATGATTCATTCATTAAGACAATGACTTGTTGCCACCTACAGGCAGTTTTAGTTTCATTTTAAATATAAATGTTTATCCACAAATCTTGTATTTCTATGTTTATTTATCAATCTATCTACCTATCAATCATCTATCCGTCTATCCAAATCATCTAAATGCTAGTGCCAACTGCAGTGCAAAGATGGATTTTGTCTGAATTAATTTGATCGGTTACAGCCATATGTATTTTCTAATTGCATTTATTAAATGTAAAAAATAAATGAAAGGGCACACAAATTAAAGTATAGTAAATATTTATTATATATATATATATATATATATATATATATAATTTTTTTTTTTTCTTTTTTTTTTTTTTTTTTTTTTTTTCTGGAATTCTATTAACTATCACCCCTTAATTGAAAACATTCTGGCAACATTTCAGTTTCTGTTAAAAAGGTGGACAAATACTGTAACTACTAAAAAGTCACCATGAAGACAGTCCATATAACTGCCATCATACAAGAGCAGTTTGTCATGGTTGTTTTTTGATACAGTTTTGTCATCAACTTGATTTTAGGTTTAATTCAGCTTCATTTACATTCATTTGTCCCTGTGTGGAAAAAGCAAAAAAAAAAAAAAAATCAAAGTTTCTATGTGCAGATCTGCATGACTAGATAAATTAGTATTTCAATCAATTATTAGCACAAGAAAACTTCTTTAGTGTGTTATATTTTATAAAAATTGCTCTGCTCAAAAGGACCCAGTGTTATTTGCAGTGTGCTGCAGACTGGATAGCATCACATTGGACACTCTGTGCCAGAAAGTCCAGGGCCACTTTTTAGTGCCAATAATAATCGTTAAAGTAAAGCAGTGAAGGGATACCATTTGATAAACAAATAAGATTATATTTTGTGCAGTGTTAAATATGATTAAGTTAGTATTAAAAAAATGTTGTGGCCAAGCGTGATCTATTTATTTCAGGAAGTTGCTTATAAGATTTTATTTTGAACATTAGAGACTATTGGTCTATTTAACTTTCATTAGAGGCTATATAAAGTTACAGTATTTGGAAGCCCTTCCTTTATTCGCAACATTCCTTCCATGCCAGCAGAACAATCGGTTACTGTTACCTTTAACACAGTCTATCGAGTAAACGGATAGACTTCTGCCCATCCCACATTCACAATCAGCGGAAAGAGAGCAGCTGGAATAAAGTCAAATCACGGAGCACTAAAATGGACAGGATGATGTCAACGATTTGGGTTTGATATATATAAAAAATTGCATTCTCTCTCCAAATATTTGCATTCTCCGGATAAACGCGGTGTCCGCTTGCAAAACCTCTGAGGTCTTTATTTTTAATGTAAAAAAAAAAAAACTGAAAAAAAAAGAGTTTAGCTAAGATGTTCAGTTTTTGGTAGTTGTGTCTGTTTGTTGGCGCTTTAGGGGATCTACTACTTCAGTACAACTACCGATTAGTATTATTTTTATTGATCAGACGTCACTGATCGCAAAGGGGGCTTGAGAATTTGAGAAAATGCTCAAATACGTTATGCAAATGACAGGCGATAAACTAGAAGGCAGCCAAATTGTTTACGCAATAGGCTTTGGCATTTCATAACATTCACACAAACAGGATAGACACACCCTGAAGCGGTTGATTTACTGGCGTTCAAAGCAGCACTGGGGGACTCTGTCACAGCAGTGATCGCGTAGCCTACCGTTACCTCTTAAAGCTCGAAACTGGCACCGCGAGAAAGTTATTTAGGAAAGGCTTGGGAAATGAAAACATCATATTGGCTGCAGTTGCTGTTTGTCCTTCTCGAGGCCTAGAAACATATTCAGTTGATATAGCCGATTCTTTTTCCAGGCTGGAATTTATTTTGGGATCGTACCTCGTGACAAGCAACGCATAAAGTCAGGAACATCGAGAGCGTTTCAAATACTTCTAAATTCTCTTCTTAGTGCACAAGACTGCACGTAAGTTTTAATACCCTCTTGATTACAGTTAATTTGTAAAAACAGCGATATTGTGAAGCATATCAGAGTATTATTCCGGGGCTTTAAACTGCTAGAGATTAGATGAAGTTCATCGATGTAAAACATTAAGTTTATTGAAAGGGTCACTGCAAACGAATAATACGTTGGAACGTTTCCCCCTCCCTCTGTATTGTCTCTGATTAATTTCAGGCTGTTGGTTTGTGTTTGTGCGAAATCGAAAGTTTTTATTTATTTTTTAATCACACCGATGATGAACCCCAACATATAACTATGTGCTCTCTCATGTGATTTATTTTTTTGTTTGTTTGTTTGTTTGTTTTTGTCAAAGAAACGTGTAACAGAAATCTGATGTGGATAAGTAAAATATATCGGTTCACATGGCCTAATTCATTCGATATTCCATGTAATCATAATAATTCACAATTGGAAGGCTAAAAGCATGTTTTTAATGCAATGCTGTCATGTTTGTTCCCACAATATTTGTATTAATATTTTTTATGTTTTGATGAGATGGAGGCATTTCTGTTAATCTGTTGAAAAGAAATATAGCGATTACAATGGATTGCAAAATCACAGTATATTTGTTCTATTTATTTATTTATCTATTTATTTTTAAATAGCCTGTTTGTTGCTAACTCAACTATGGGATTATTTTCCCGCCAAATGTATTGCAGTCACAGAGCGAAAAATAACAAGCAAAGATCAAATATTTAAAAACACGTGTAAAATAATAACGCACAAAACCGAAAAACAAATGCAGTTTTTTTTTAAAATAACAAAAAGCGCAGTCATGGATCGAAAAATAATAAGCGTAAATCAAAAATGTAAACACATTTAAAATTCTATTGCACAAAACTGAAACATGAATTCAACATTTTCCAAATCTCAAGCACAATCAGGTTTCCTGCTCATATGTTATTTTTTTGTGTGCTTGTGGTTTTTTCCCTTTTGCTTTTGTTTCCACATTCTGCACTTGCATTTCTAAAAGTTGCAGTTTGAGTTCATGTAAATCAGGGCAGGCTTCAGCGTCACAATTGGCCGCAAGTTCTAGATTGACAGCTGCGCCTCTAGCCAATCAGTTCAAGGGGAAGTTGACGTCATTCCAATGCGACTCGTGGCTGCTGTGGCAGGTGTGTGAAGATGGATAACCAGCGTAAGCAGACAAATCCCGGATGATCTCAGGTAATAAGTCAGAAATATTTTGTTAGTGGGTGACAGAAACATTGCCTTTGTGTATTATGTTATTTTCTGCAAGCACTATGTAGTCCGAGTAGGCCGATATCTAGCCTGTTAACACGTGTCTTGTTAGTTTGGTTTATTTACCAATACTTTATATTTTAGGCAGTTGGGCTGCACGATAAAAAATCACACAATATTTAATTTATCTTGTCAGTAAAGCTGGTTATGTAATCAGCGGTAAATCTCCATCACCTGCGCGCTTTCAAAAGGAGCAGCATTAGTGTTCGACTTGAAGCAGCTGCACAGAATGATCACTGTAGGACATCAAAGTACCACACTAGCAATAATAGAGCATACAGATCCAATGCATTCGGATCGCTCGCGCGGTACTTTGATGTCATACAGTGATCATTCTCATGTGTAATAAGGTGATTGAGATTTACCGCTGATTACACAACCAGCTTTACTGACAAGATGCGCATTAAATATCACACAAAGGGAATGTTTCTGTCACCCACTAACAAAATATTTAAGACCAATTACCTGAGATCGTCCGTGATTTGCCTGCTGACTCTGGTTATCCATCTTCACACTAGAGGCTGACATTGATTGTAAACAAAATCACTATCACGGGATTGGGGTGGGGTTGGGACGGGATGGGAAAAAATGTTGGTGGGACCTGGAATCGTAATAACACTTTGATCCCCAACTTTCTACACAAATATAGCCTACCTTTTAAAAAAATAAAGTATAAACTGTAGGTTTATATTTTAATTTTGAACTCTATTGTACTCGTCCTGTGTCTTTATGCTCTCCTCCTGTTTGCTCTGGTGTGGCAGGTAAAGGACAGATAGGCAACGGCTGGTCTATGTGGTACAGTAGCCTACATCGGGCAGTACATCCATAAGCCCACCTATCATTCATAGACCTCAAATATAGCTTTTCATCGGAAAGACATATGTAGTAATAACTTTATATGGCCGCTCAATCTAATGTTGACCTACAGAAATGTGCACTATTGAAGTGTGTGTGGACACTGAACAGCAGGACAGATGGAGGCACCAGTGCTCTCACTTGCTCTTAAAATGTGAACTTGAGCGAGAAACTGAATGTATGAAAAATATATCTATAGAGAGTGCCACTCTCAGAGTGCAATGTCTATGCTCAAATGAAAAAAAAAATAAAAATAGAAAACGTGTGTGAAATGCACAATGTGCATTAAGATTGCTTTCAGTTCAATAAAAAAAAAAAAAAAAACTAACAAAAAAAATTATTTAACTAAAGTGGGCATGCTGTGATCTGTGCTGTATTTTTTCACTGTAACTGAAAGATTCCGTCTGAAAAAAATAAATAAAATATAAAACAACATGGGAGAGGGAGAGATCATGAGTCATTCCGGGAAATGGGACGGGAATTTCTCCCATTTTTTTTTTCGTGGGATTGGGACGGGATCTTTTTTTGCGGGAGGGGGACGGGAGAGATTTGAAAATCCAATCCCGTGTCACCATCACCCTCTACTTCACACACACACCTGCCACAGCAGCCACAAGTCGCATTGGAGTGACGTCAACTCCCCCTTGAACTGATTGGCTAGAGGCGCAGCTGTCAATCTAGAACTTGCGGCCATTGGTGATGCTGAAGCCTCCCCTGATTTACATGAAACTCAAACTGCAACTTTTAGAAACACAAGCGCAGAACGTGGAAACAAGAGCAAAGGGGAAAAGACCACAAGCACACAAAAAAATAACATATGAGCAGGAAACCTGATTTTGTTTTCGATTTGGAAAATGTTGAATTCATGTTTCAGATTTGTGTAATCCATGACTGCGCTGTTTGTTATTTTAAAAAATTGCATTTGTTTTTCGGTTTTGTGCATTATTATTTTACACGTGTTTTTAAATATTTTATTTATACGCATTATTTTTCGATCTGTGACTGCAATATATTTGGCGGGAAAATAATCCCATACTCAACATTCTCAAATTTTCATCATCAACTATCATGTTGTTCATCTCAGTAAGATATCATCATCTCCAGTCATACAGAGAAGCTGATTGTCAACACCGACACCAGTTCTGATGTTTACATTTCCAGTTTATCTGCAGTATGTCAGAGAAGCAAGAAAAGGACTCTCTGTCTGAGATGAGTCTCTCAAAGAAACAGAGGTAAGACTGAGTCTGTTTTTAGAGAATCATTTTAAACACTATTTAAGTTTATCTGATTATTATTACTTTTGTATTTTTTGTAACAAGCAAGCTTTTTAAGTGATTATTTTCTTAAATTAATATTATGACTAATATGATTAAAATATTTGATTCTGATTGGTCAGTCACCACACTCCTAAGTCTGATATTTGCTTAAAAAACTATATATAGGATGAAGTAAAGTAGCATCGAAAGAGAATAGTTTTCAGCTGTTGCTTGAAAATTGTCAGGGATTCAGCATTCCGGATAGCATGGAATAGAATGGTGAATGTGAAGAGTAATCCATCTATTTCCAGCCATGACTTATTTCATGTCTGTCGTATTGTATTTCAAGCTGACGCTTTTTTGTGCATCTCGTATTACAGCAAGGACTCACTCTGTCATTTCACATTCTTTCTCTTGTGGCATCTTGCATCACAGTTGTATTGAAAATGAAACAACCAGCTGGATGTCCATCAGTGTACACATTATGTTCCAATTTTTTATTTTATTTTACTACTTGGAACATAAAAATATGGCTGGCAATCAGGGCTTGACAATGGCTCATGTAAAGTGCTTCCATCATGACTGTAGATGTTTTGGGAATATAACTAAATCATTTTAACAACACACTTGACAGAATTAAGCAACAACAGTAATTACAAAAAAAATGACAGTTGGAAAACAATCTCAGCCTCCGATGTCACACCCACTGTTGGCTGATCAACTGATGGATATGTTTTATGGTGAAATGGATATTATGCAGGGTGAGGAAACTTGACTGTTTACCGGTTTAAATTCTATTGTAGCTGACCTGATCAGTTTTTAGGGTGAAATCTCAGCGAAGACATAATTTGAATTAAACTAAACTCTTCAACTGAGACAGAGGAACCTTCTGTAGTAAAGCTTCTCTCTCTCTCTCTCTCTCTCTCTCTCTCTCTGTTCTTTGTCTCATTAGTGTAATTACAGGCTCAGATGTGTCCAGCTCTGTGTCAGTGAAGAGTGACCAGTCAATAGGCGGACCACCATATTTCAGTGAGGAAACACCATCTACCAAAAGGTATTTTTTACATTAGATAATTGTATTCCTTGTGGTAAAAGTGATAAAACTTGACTGAATAAATTAATTTAAGTTCAATTTACTTTGTCACTGTACATAGTACAACAAAATTCTGTCTGGTGAGTCTCGGGCATAAAAAACAAACAAAAACAAAATGACAATAAATAACAAACAGCAACAGTTGCAAATTATGTCATTATTATAGCTGGAGGGTGTAAGTGGAAGGGGTGTAATGGATGTCACAGACCAAAAGTTTGGAAACATTACTATTGTAATGGCAAAAAACAATGTTGGGTTTTCCCTGTAACCCCCTGTTATTGTTTCCAACCACCTGGTGTTGACAAGTGTTGTCATGGAATGTTTGTTGATATTTATTGCAAATAACAAAGTACAAAACAAAAAATGTGAACTGATTTAAATGACTTTAAATATTCCTTTGTAGCGCTTGGAGTTTAGCTTTCTCCTATAAGCAAAAGCTCCTGCAACACAGATCCAGGCGGAGGTCAAAGACTGTATCTGCTGGCACGCCTTCTCCTCGTCATGCTCTGAACGCTCCAATTTATATGATAGCACCCTCTCCTGGCTGTGGAAGATATACTACTCAAATGCAACAGAAAAGACAACTATAAATAAATTAGGAAACCAAAAAATAAACTCAAATGCGGTTCCTACACACCGGCCCCTAATTGTTCTCTATAGAATCAATTATTTAAAATAAATACAAAAAAAGGAGCCAGAAATCAATAATCTCTTAATACTTTAGAAAAAAAAAAAGATATATGTATACATTACATCCCTTATTGGTGACCTTTAGGAGGCGCCGGACACTCTTCAGTCTCCAGAATTCGGCACAGCTTGGTAATGGGCCTATCAAGTATTGAAGTCTGTGTCTGGAGCTTCACGGATCGGACTAGCCCCTTTCGATCAGGCTTGGTCTCTAGAACTCTTCCTAATGGCCATGATCCTCTAGGAGCAGTGGGGTCAACCACTAGACCCAGATCTCCAACATTCAGGTTCTTCTTCACTACAGTCCATTTTTGCCTTTCCTGGAGTAGAAGAAGGTATTATTTGGTCCATCTATGCCAGAAAAGATCTGCCATGTACTGAACCGGTTTCCAGAGGCGTCTAGCATAAAGGTCTGAATTCAGGAAGATTCCAGGAGGCATAATGGGCTGGGTTTTTAGGAGGAGGATGTGGTTTGGGGTCAGTGGTTCTAGGTCGTATGGGTCTGAGGTAGGGATGGGTATCGTTAAGGTTTTAACGGTATTACTACTCTTACCGATACTGCTTAACAGTCCGGTACTTTAACGGTATTCTTATCGGTACTTTGTGTTGTGTGTGTGTTTTTTTTAAGAACAAGTTGAGAACAGAATTAACATTTCTTTTTTTATGTAAAATTAATAATGGGCTTGTCTTGGACCAGAGGTTTTAGGAGGAGTTGGTTGGTTCATAGTAGCTGCAGCTTAAAAAAAAAAAAAAAAAAAATTTGTATATATATATATATATATACATATATAATATATATATATACACACAATAAATTATATATAATAAAAAGGTTGCAAAATGTGGCAATTGGCTATTTTGTAAACTAACTTGAGGTGCTGTGCATTTAAGTTAGCCAAATAAATGTTTACATTTACATACTGATTTTTCCTTATTTGAAATTTAAAAAGAAGTAGAAAATATGTTGAATTCATTCTCATTTTTCCCAAAAGAAATCAACAGAATTTCTACGTAAGGTTAGCAAACCAGGAAGATTTTACATTTATTTTAAATGACGTAAACAACGTTGATTCAACATGATTTTAGCATACATACCTGACGTAGATGGGCAACAACCAGAGACGAGCTAGCTAGGCAGTCGATACACATAATGCACTTTTGAAAGATGCTTTGACAGATTGCTTGTGTTTCCGCCCTTACATGCAAATATTGTTTGCACTTATGACAACGAGGGTTGTCAGCATTAACTCTAGTGAAGTATAACCACACTTCGGAACGTTTTGCTCTCTCCGCCATCGTCACTCTTTGTATTAAGCGGGAGTTTTCTTACTGTTATGCGTGTACTGCGCTCGTTCTTGTTGTGTGTGTGTGTGACTGACAGACAGCCTCAGTTGTGCGCATGCGGGTTCTTGCAGATCTCACAGACAAACATCTTAATAATATCGCAAATTAGAAATGTTTGGTAAGATAAAATGTGCACGATAACATTAAGCAAATCTCTTCGCCATCGTCACTCTTTATTATTAAGCAGGAGTTTACGTACAGTTAATGCATGTGCGTGCGCTCGTTGTGGTGTGTGTGTGTGTGTGACTGAAAGACAGCCTCCACGGCGTGCATGAGAGTTCACGCAGATCAAACGGACAAACGTCTTAATATGATCACACATTAGAAATGTTTGGTGAGATTAAATGTGCACGACAACATTATTAAGCAAAAATACATAGTACATAATTTTTTTTCCTCCAGTACCGAAAGCAGAACCGATACTGTCAAATCTCACTGATACTACGGTCTTTCATAATTTAGCCCCGGGGCCAGTTTAATACCGGGTTTCGGTACCCATCCCTAGTCTGAGGACACTGTGGAGAGAGGACGGTTGTTTAGAATAGCCTCTACCTCACAAAATAGAGTTTGAAGACCCTCATCGATGGACTGTTGATGGAGTGTGGAGTTCAGCACGTAACGAACAGATCTTATAAGCCTTTCCCAGACTCCGCCATGGTGCGATGCTGCTGGTGGGTTGAAACTCCATTCGATTCCATCAGGAAGCAGGGCATCCTGGATCTTTGACTTGTCCAGCATCATCAGAGCTTTCTTGAGCTCCACCTGAGCACCCACCAGGTTCGTTCCATTGTCAGATCTGATGTGCTTAACCTGCCCCCTTCTGCAAACAAATCTCCTCAAAACGTGAATGCATGAGTCAGTGTCTAAGGAGAAAGCTACTTCCAAATGAACAGCTCTGCTGGACATACATGTAAACAGAACTCCATACCTTTTAATGGTGCTTCTTCCTCGCCTCACTTCAATCAGGCCAAAGTAGTCCAATCCGACATTGGTAGAGGGAGGGAGGTCAGGTAGGATTCTTTCTAGCGGCAAATCTGCCATTTTCTGCTCACCTGCTTTGCCCTTCAAACATCGACACATGACACATCTTGAGAGCACCTTTCTTGCTAAAGAGTTGGCCTTACTAATCCAATATTTTTTACGGAGCTCTGAGAGCATGTGGTTCCTGCCACTGTGACCACAGCATTCATGAATGTGTCTTAAAAGAAGAATTGAAATGTGTGAATCTCTGGGCAAGATACAGGGGTGTTTGGTTTCATCAGGCATGGCAGATTTATGCATCCGGCCACCTACTCTTATGATTCCTTCATCTAGCACAGGATCAAGCCTACAGATCCTGCTGCTCCTTTTCACTTTAGGTGGGGTCATTTGCAGTGTTGAAATTTCAGCTGGGAATGCTTGCCTCTGAACATAAGAGATAACTGACCTTTCTGCCTCTAAGTGATCTTCCACTGTGAGGAGTTGTCCACCAGGTTTGGTCCTAAAAACCTCCAATTTTGGGCTCGCCTTTTGGCTGTGGGAGCGGGTAACGACTTGATATGATGGAGAGCCCTTTTGTTTTTTGATTCTCAGTCTCAAGGCCTTTTTTAGTTTGATGTACCATGCCACTGCTTTAAGTAGCCTAATCCAATTTGAAAAGTATGAAATAAGCTGGTCTGTGGGTGTATCAGTGTTCACCACTGTTGTAAACACAGTAGTGTTTCTCCTAACCTCTGGATCATCCTGTAACACTGAGCCCAATGCTTTCACCTCTAACCAACCTTCCTCAGGTTTCCATAGGAACTCTGGGCCATGCATCCACCTCCTTTGCTCCATGAATTTGCCTGTACTCAATCCTCTCGAGGAATCATCAGCTGAATTGTCTTTACTTCTTACGTATCTCCATTGGGACAGCTCAGAGTTATCCCGAATCAGCGAGACCCTGTTTGCTACATACGTTTTAAATCTTGCAGTTTCACTTCTAATGTACTTAAGTACGGTTTGGCTGTCAGTCCAGAAAACGGAGGGGTTTAAGGGTAGATGTAGTTCTCTCCTTAGCATTTTGTCCACCTTTACCAACAATGCTGCAGCAGCCAACTCCAGATGTGGTACTGTGATGCTCTTTAAAGGAAGGACTCTGGACTTTCCCATAAGAAAGGTGACATGTATAATATCCTGTTCATTAGCTTGTCTTATGTAGCTTATTGAGCCATAGCCATTCTCACTGGCATCAGCAAAGTGGTGTAGTTCTGCACACTTTGTTGTCCCATAGCCTTTTGGTTTCAAACAATGTGCAACACTGAAGCTTTTTATTCTTTCTAAATTATTTGTCCAATCTTCCCACCTGTCTACTACAGCTTGGGGCAAAGGTTCGTCCCATCCAAAGCCTCTCTTGCAGAGCTCTTGTAGCAACTGCTTGGCTGGGAGAATGAGAGGAGCAAGAAACCAGAGGGGATCAAAATGGAACTTACAACAGAAAGTACTCTGCGGGTATGTGGCTTCTGGCTTAAATTGATGTTAAACTGTAAATGGTCAGAGTCCACGCACCACTGCAGTCCTGGGCTCTTTCGATTGGAAGGCTGTCTTTGTCAAGATCTAGTGTTTTGATTTCTTTTGCCCATTCTTCTTTTGGAATGGATGCTAGAACTGCCCGATTATTGCTGACCCATTGAGTGAGCTGGAATCCACCTTTGTAGCATAGTGCGGTGAGGTCTTTTACTAGCTGGATGGCTTCAGACTCTTTGGCCATGGATTTAGCAAAATCATCCACATAAAAGTTGTGCCTGATTGTTTCAGCTACGTGCAGGGGAAAACAGCTTTCATTGTCATCAACTTAGGGAGGACAGTGCGCCGAATATGTGCACAAGCATATGGTATTCATTTGGGGTTTGACTGGTGTCACACTGTGGCCACCACAGGAAGCACAAGTAGTCCACACCTGATTTCTCTACTCCCACCTGATGGAACATTGACTTAATGTCAGCCATAATTCCTATAGGTTCTTTGCGGAATCTCCAAATGACTCCGACAAGATAATTGGTCAGATCAGGACCCTGTAGTAGCTCTTTGTTAAGGGATACACCTTTGTATGTAACTGCACAATCAAACACCACTCGAAGTTTCTTCTTTTTGGGGTGGTACACTCCGTGGTGTGGTATGTACCATACCTTCCCAGGTGCCTGTGTGAGTTCTTCCTCTGGGACCTCCTCTGCATAATGATTTTCAAAGATGTCATTGATAAAGGCAATATATTCTTGTTTGTATTGTTCATCTTTTTTCATTTTCCTTTTCAGAGTTTGGAGGCGCTGTTCTGCAACTTGGCGATTGTTAGGCATGCTCACATCAGTTTTCCTAAAGGGCAACTTCAGATAGTAATGTCCATCTTGTAAGACCGCCTCATTGGCTATCTCTAAAAAGCTTCTGTCCTCAACTGACATTTCAGTCTTCTCCTCAGATACTACCTCACTAAAATCCTGATTATACTGTGAGATCAGAAGCTGTTCTAGACTTGCAACTGATATCCTATTCACAGTCACACTCTCTGCACCACCATCAGCACTTCTCAGTGGCCCATTTACAACCCACCCCAATAAGGTTTTAACTGTGTAGGGGCCCCCACTTTGACTATTAACAACCTCCCATGGTTCTAAGCACTTTGGAGCATTCGTGCCAATCAACAGCTCCACCTTTGAATTAATGCTGGGAAGTTTGACTCGACTTAGACACTTTCATTGTGCTAAGTCTTTCTGCTTGGGAATGCTGTTTGTGGTAACTGGCATTTCTTTTTGAGTGAAGAGATCAGGAAGAGGTAAGAAGTTATTGCTGTCTATTGCTGAAACTTCTACTTCAGATACGACATGAGTTGGAACAGTTTTTTCTTGATTCATTGTGCGTAGAAGAATGTGTGCTTTTCTACCTTTCAGATTGAGCCGACACATAAGATCCTCGGAGCAGAAGGTGGCAGAGGATCCAGGGTCCAGGAGAGCATACACCTGTAAGATTTGGCTGCCCTTTGCTGCCTTAACCTGAACTGGGACAATGGACGGCACACTCTCTTGATCTCCGGCCCCTATATGACCACATAACCCTGCCAATGCACCGCCTGTAGCATTAGAGGGTCTTTCTGCTTTTTCTACGATACTATCTTTGGCCTCAATATGTAGGACACTAGGGTGAGCTTGCTTACATACTTTACAGCTGAGACGCCTTTTGCAGTCTCTGCTAATGTTGCCTGTGGAGAGACATCCAAAGCATATGCCTTTGGTCTTTAAAAAACTGAGCTTGTCTCTATGTGTTATCTTTAAAAAGTCTTTACATGTGTCCAATGTGTGTCTTGCACTACAGAAGGGGCAAGAAAGATCAAACTTCATCTGCTTTTGGGCAATAGTTATACTAGTGGCAAAACTACTGCCAGATGACTTTGAGACCTGTGATTTGACTGGGGATCTAGCCTTTCCTCTACTAGCCGACTGATCTTGAAGATCACCAAATACTGGATCAGCTGCTATGCGAGCTTGTTTTTCAATAAAGCAGACTAAATCTAAAATCCTTACCCTACGACTACGTTGTTCTTGTAGCTCATAAGCCTTGTTACGCCATCTCTCCCGAAGCTTGTATGGTAGCTTGAGCAATGCTTCTCATATTGGATATGGTATCTAGCTCCTACATATATTCCATTTCCTCCATAGCATTGCAGCAACTCCTAAGGAACATGGAATAATCCTGTAGTGATTTACAATCCTCAGATTTTATTTGGGACCAGGATAGGGCCTTTTCCAAGTAAGCACAAGAGATCTTGTATTAATTTCCAAAGTTTTCCTTTAGCAAGTCCTTTGCTCTCTGGTAGCCTCTATCTTGTGACAAGTACTCACAGCTCTTGACCAGCCTTTGTGCTGGGCCTCTTGTGTATTGAATAAGAAACTGCAATCTATCTTTATTGTTATCAGTTTTGCTTTCAACCATATTTTCAAAGGAGTGAATGAATGACTTGTACTCAAGAACTTGTCCATCAAAGAGTGGAATGCTACCTTGCGGTAGTGTAGACAGAAGTTGCGGTTTCATAAGAATCTTTGTCAATTCACTCTGCTTTTCCATAATTTTGATCATATGGCTTTCCTGTGCTGATCTGGGTGTAGGAATTTGCCATTGAGATACAGTGGACTGAATGGCTGGAACTGAACTTGCAAGTGACTGGGAGATAACAGGAGGAATACTGTGAGCTGAGGTCTGCTGTAGTTGTGGCCGGATATCACTGCTAGCCTTGGGCTGTAAAACAGGTCTGCTGTGATACCTATCTGGGCCTAAATTAAATTAAGAAGAGGAGGTTGAATATTTCTCAGAATATGCTCCTGCTCCTCAATTGCATGCCTTTCTTGCAGCTTTGCCGTTTTAGCTATTAAAGCTACTCTCTCTGCCTCTGCACTAATGCGCAATGATACTGATGATGTATGTGATCTAAATGATTGAGCATCAATATCAATATCAGAATCCTCTACTTGGGTGACAGAAGAGGAGGCTTCAACTAAAGCTTGGGAACCTGGGTTTTCTATGGCTGACATCCATTTTTCAACATTAGCCATAAAAGCCATTATCTGTATATATCTAGGCTGATACAATGTTTCGTGGTCTTCTTGTTTTGCCTCTTCATCCAACATTTCACTATAGGAGGCATGCACGGCTTTGAACTCTTCAAGAAATTCATTAAACTTGATCATGTTTTGTTTAACTTCATCAAGAAACTCTGGCTCAATCATTAAATCATTCACAATGTTCATTCTACGTGTTACATGTGACATTTTTCCTCCTCTAGATGACTGCAATTGCGCGACAGTTTCACTCATGTCTTTAACAGGAGTTGTTTCTTCTTCATTAGAATCAGCCATGGCTGACAAATTAACTTCCAAAAATCACAAAAAAAATATTTATCTTGCTTCAGTCAATGCAAAAGTCCTCAAAAATGTAGAAATAGTTTGTATTCCTTCCAAAAAGCAACATATCTTTGCATATGATTTGTTCCAATTAGGCTGTGATTTCATCGTTCTTATATATTTGGCTTCACTTTATGAAAGTTGAAAGCACATACCTCCATCAAAGTGTTTCTTTCGTCTTCATATCGTGTAGTTCCAACATAAATCCATCTTTGATAAATTCACAACAAGAGTCTTTGACGCAATGTAATGGCAAAAAACAATGTTGGGTTTTCCCTGTAACCCCCTGTTATTGTTTCCAACCACCTGGAGAATGCGCGTACAGGGTCAGACTCACAGCCCGAATCCAAGAAAATCCAAGTGTTGTCATGGAATGTTTGTTGATATTTATTGCAAATAAACAAAGTACAAAACAAAAAAAACTAATTTAAATGTCTTTAAATATTCCTTTGTAGCGCTTGGAGTTTAGCTTTCTCCTATAAGCAAAAGCTCCTGCAACACAGATCCAGGCGGAGGTCAAGGACTGTATCTGCTGGCACGCCTTCTCCTCGTCATGCTCTGAACGCTCCAATTTATATGATAGCACCCTCTCCTGGCTGTGGAAGATATACTACTCAAATGCAACAGAAAAGACAATTATAAATAAATTAAGAAACCAAAAAAATAAACTCAAATGCGGCTCCTACAACTATTTTTAATGTTTTTGAAGTTTCTTCTGCTCATCAAGCCTGTATTTATTTGATCAAAAATACAGAAAAAAATGTAATATTGTGAAATATTATTACAATTTAAAATAATTGTTTTTAAAGGTATTATACTTTAAATTATCATTTATTTCTGTGATGTAAAGGTGAATTTTATGGATCATTATCACATGATCCTTTAGAAATTATTCTAATATGATGATTAATTATCAAAGTTGGAAACAGTTCTGCTGCTTAATATTTTTTCAGAACATGTGATACTTTTTTAGGATACTTTGATGAATAAAAAGAAAAAAAAAGAAGCTATGTTTTTAAAATATAAATATTTTGTAATAACAATTTACACTACTGGTCAGTAATTTGGGGTCAGTAATTTTTTTCTTTCTTTCTTTTAAATAAAATCGATACTTTTATTCAGCAAGGATGTGTTAAATTGATAAAAAGTGACAGAAAATAATTTTCTTTTTTTAATAAATGCAGTTATTTTTAACCTTTTATTCATCAAATATATTAGACAGCAGAACTATTTCCAACACTCATAATAAATCAGAATATTAGAATGGTTTCTAAATGATCATGTGATAAACTGGATGTTACATGTGACACTGAAGGCTGGAGTAATGATGCTGAAAATTCAGCTTTGCATCACAGGAATAAATGATTTGTTTAAAGTATATTCAAATAGAAAACTATTATTTTAAGTTGTAATAATATTTCACAATATTACTGTTTTTTTCTGTATTTTTGATCAAATAAATGTAGGCTTAAAAAATAAAAATAGTAATGTTTCCAAACTTTTGGTCTGTACTCTGTGTGTGTGTGTGTGTGTGTGTATATATGTGTGTATATATATATATATATATATATATATATATATATATATATATATATATATATATATATATATATATATATATATATATATATATATGTGTATATATATATGTATATATAGTTAATTTTACTACTCGAAACATAAAAATATGGCTGGCAATCAGGGCTTGACAATGGCTCATGTAAAGTGCTTCCATCATGACTGTAGATGTTTTGGGAATATAACTAAATCATTTTAACAACACACTTGACAGAATTAAGCAACAACAGTAATTACAAAAAAAATGACAGTTGGAAAACAATCTCAGCCTCCGATGTCACACCCACTGTTGGCTGATCAACTGATGGATATGTTTTATGGTGAAATGGATATTATGCAGGGTGAGGAAACTTGACTGTTTACCGGTTTAAATTCTATTGTAGCTGACCTGATCAGTTTTTAGGGTGAAATCTCAGCGAAGACATAATTTGAATTAAACTAAACTCTTCAACTGAGACAGAGGAACCTTCTGTAGTAAAGCTTCTCTCTCTCTCTCTCTCTCTCTCTCTCTCTCTCTCTCTCTCTCTCTCTCTCTCTCTCTCTCTCTCTGTTCTTTGTGTCATTAGTGTAATTACAGGCTCAGATGTGTCCAGCTCTGTGTCAGTGAAGAGTGACTGGTCAAAAGATGAACCACCAAATTTCAGTGAGGAAACACCATCATCTACCAAAAGGTATTTTTTACATTAGATAATTGTATTCCTTGTGGAAAAAGTGATAAAACTTGACTGAATAAATTCATTTCAGTTCAATTTACTTTGTCACTGTACATAGTACAACAAAATTCTGTCTGGTGAGTTTCGGGCACAAAAAAACAAACAAAAACAAAATGACAATAAATAACAAACAGCAACAGTTGCAAATTATGTCATTATTATAGCTGGAGGGTGTAAGTGCAAGGGGTGTAATGGATGTCACTTTGTGTGTTTTTATGGTCCTGTACCTCTAAGGTTGCCAACTTCAGAAAAGGAAAATAAGGCACAATTGTGGTTTTTCATAGAAGAATAAAGGACAGAATAAGTGTGTGTGTGTGTATGTGTTCCAAAAGTTTGGAAACATTACTGTTTTTAATGTTTTTGAAGTTTCTTCTGCTCATCAAGCCTGTATTTATTTGATCAAAAATACAGAAAAAAATGTAATATTGTGAAATATTATTACAATTTAAAATAATTGTTTTTAAAGGTATTATACTTTAAATTATCATTTATTTCTGTGATGTAAAGGTGAATTTTTAGGATCATTATCACATGATCCTTTAGAAATTATTCTAATATGATGATTAATTATCAAAGTTGGAAACTGTTCTGCTGCTTAATATTTTTTCAGAACATGTGATACTTTTTTAGGATACTTTGATGAATAAAAAGTAAAAAAAAAGAAAAAAAAGAAGCTGTTTTTAAAATATAAATATTTTGTAATAACAATATACACTACTGGTCAGTAATTTGGGGTTAGTAATTTTTTTTTCTTTCTTTCTTTTAAATAAAATCGATACTTTTATTCAGCAAGGATGTGTTAAATTGATAAAAAGTGACAGAAATTTTTTTTTTTTTAATAAATGCAGTTATTTTTAACCTTTTATTCATCAAATATATTAGACAGCAGAACTATTTCCAACACTCATAATAAATCAGAATATTAGAATGGTTTCTAAATGATCATGTGATAAACTGGATGTTACATGTGACACTGAAGGCTGGAGTAATGATGCTGAAAATTCAGCTTTGCATCACAGGAATAAATGATTTGTTTAAAGTATATTCAAATAGAAAACTATTATTTTAAGTTGTAATAATATTTCACAATATTACTGTTTTTTCTGTATTTTTGATCAAATAAATGTAGGCTTAAAAAATAAAAATAGTAATGTTTCCAAACTTTTGGTCTGTACTCTGTGTGTGTGTGTGTGTGTGTGTGTATATATATATATATATATATATATATATATATATATATATATATATATATAGTAATATATATATATATATATATAGTAGTTAATTTTACTACTCGGAACATAAAAATATGGCTGGCAATCAGGGCTTGACAATGGCTCATGTAAAGTGCTTCCATCATGACTGTAGATGTTTTGGGAATATAACTAAATCATTTTAACAACACACTTGACAAAATTAAGCAACAACAGTAATTACAAAAAAAATGACAGTTGGAAAACAATCTCAGCCTCCGATGTCACACCCACTGTTGGCTGATCAACTGATGGATATGTTTTATGGTGAAATGGATATTATGCAGGGTGAGGAAACTTGACTGTTTACCGGTTTAAATTCTATTGTAGCTGACCTGATCAGTTTTTAGGGTGAAATCTCAGCGAAGACATAATTTGAATTAAACTAAACTCTTCAACTGAGACAGAGGAACCTTCTGTAGTAAAGCTTCTCTCTCTCTCTCTCTCTCTGTTCTTTGTGTCATTAGTGTAATTACAGGCTCAGATGTGTCCAGCTCTGTGTCAGTGAAGAGTGACTGGTCAAAAGATGAACCACCAAATTTCAGTGAGGAAACACCATCATCTACCAAAAGGTATTTTTTACATTAGATAATTGTATTCCTTGTGGAAAAAGTGATAAAACTTGACTGAATAAATTCATTTCAGTTCAATTTACTTTGTCACTGTACATACTACAACAAAATTCTGTCTGGTGAGTTTCGGGCACAAAAAAACAAACAAAAACAAAAAAACAAAATGACAATAAATAACAAACAGCAACAGTTGCAAATTATGTCATTATTATAGCTGGAGGGTGTAAGTGCAAGGGGTGTAATGGATGTCACTTTGTGTGTTTTTATGGTCCTGTACCTCTAAGGTTGCCAACTTCAGAAAAGGAAAATAAGGCACAATTGTGGTTTTTCATAGAAGAATAAAGGACAGAATAAGTGTGTGTGTGTATGTGTTCCAAAAGTTTGGAAACATTACTGTTTTTAATGTTTTTGAAGTTTCTTCTGCTCATCAAGCCTGTATTTATTTGATCAAAAATACAGAAAAAAAATGTAATATTGTGAAATATTATTACAATTTAAAATAATTGTTTTTAAAGGTATTATACTTTAAATTATCATTTATTTCTGTGATTTAAAGCTGAATTTTTAGGATCATTATCACATGATCCTTTAGAAATTATTCTAATATGATGATTAATTATCAAAGTTGGAAACAGTTCTGCTGCTTAATATTTTTTCAGAACATGTGATACTTTTTTAGGATACTTTGATGAATAAAAAGTAAAAAAAAAGAAAAAAAAGAAGCTATGTTTTTAAAATATAAATATTTTGTAATAACAATATACACTACTGGTCAGTAATTTGGGGTCAGTAATTTTTTTCTTTCTTTCTTTTAAATAAAATCGATACTTTTATTCAGCAAGGATGTGTTAAATTGATAAAAAGTGACAGAAAAGATTTTTTTTTTTTTGAATAAATGCAGTTATTTTTAACCTTTTATTCATCAAATATAAAATTCATCAGAACTGTTTCCAACACTCATAATAAATCAGAATATTAGAATGATTTCTAAATTATCATGTGATAGACTGGATGTTACATGTGACACTGAAGGCTGGAGTAATGATGCTGAAAATTCAGCTTTGCATCACAGGAATAAATGATTTGTTTAAAGTATATTCAAATAGAAAACTATTATTTTAAGTTGTAATAATATTTCACAATATTACTGTTTTTTCTGTATTTTTGATCAAATAAATGTAGGCTTAAAAAATAAAAATAAAATAGTAATGTTTCCAAACTTTTGGTCTGTACTGTATATATATATATATATATATATATAAATATATATATATACAGTATTGTTCAAAATAATAGCAGTACAATGTGACTAACCAGAATAATCAAGGTTTTTCGTATATTTTTTTATTGCTACGTGGCAAACAAGTTACCAGTAGGTTCAGTAGATTCTCAGAAAACAAATGAGACCCAGCATTCATGATATGCACGCTCTTAAGGCTGTGCAATTGGGCAATTAGTTGAATTAGTTGAAAGGGGTGTGTTCAAAAAAATAGCAGTGTGGCATTCAATCACTGAGGTCATCAATTTTGTGAAGAAACAGGTGTGAATCAGGTGGCCCCTATTTAAGGATGAAGCCAACACTTGTTGAACATGCATTTGAAAGCTGAGGAAAATGGGTCGTTCAAGACATTGTTCAGAAGAACAGCGTACTTTGATTAAAAAGTTGATTAGAGAGGGGAAAACCTATAAAGAGGTGCAAAAAATGATAGGCTGTTCAGCTAAAATGATCTCCAATGCCTTAAAATGGAGAGCAAAACCAGAGAGACGTGGAAGAAAACGGAAGACAACCATCAAAATGGATAGAAGAATAACCAGAATGGCAAAGGCTCAGCCAATGATCACCTCCAGGATGATCAAAGACAGTCTGGAGTTACCTGTAAGTACTGTGACAGTTAGAAGACGTCTGTGTGAAGCTAATCTATTTTCAAGAATCCCCCGCAAAGTCCCTCTGTTAAAAAAAAGGCATGTGCAGAAGAGGTTACAATTTGCCAAAGAACACATCAACTGGCCTAAAGAGAAATGGAGGAACATTTTGTGGACTGATGAGAGTAAAATTGTTCTTTTTGGGTCCAAGGGCCACAGGCAGTTTGTGAGACGACCCCCAAACTCTGAATTCAACCTTAATCCAATTGAGAACTTGTGGGGTGATATCAAAAATGCTGTTTCTGAAGCAAAACCAAGAAATGTGAATGAATTGTGGAATGTTGTTAAAGAATCATGGAGTGGAATAACAGCTGAGAGGTGCCACAAGTTGGTTGACTCCATGCCACACAGATGTCAAGCAGTTTTAAAAAAATGTGGTCATACAACTAAATATTAGTTTAGTGATTCACAGGATTGCTAAATCCCAGAAAAAAAAAATGTTTGTACAAAATAGTTTTGAGTTTGTACAGTCAAAGGTAGACACTGCTATTTTTTTGAACACACCCCTTTCAACTAATTGCCCAATTGCACAGCCTTAAGAGCGTGCATATCATGAATGCTGGGTCTTGTTTGTTTTCTGACAATCTACTGAACCTACTGGTAACTTGTTTGCCACGTAGCAATAAAAAATATACTAAAAACCTTGATTATTCTGGTTAGTCACATTGTACTGCTATTATTTTGAACAATACTGTATATATATATATATATATATATATATATATATATAAAAATATCGGCACACTTGGTAAATATGATCAAAGAATGCTGTGAAAATGAATCTGCATTGTTAATCCTTTTGATCTTTTTGATCTATTTAAAAAATTCACAAAATCTAAACTTTCATTGGATAATAAGAATTTAAAATGGGGGGAAATATCATTATGAAATAAGTTTTTTTTTTTTTTTTTTTTTTTAATACACGCTGAACACAATTATTTGCACTCCTAGAAATTCTTATGAGTAAAATATCTCCGAAGCATATTTCCATTCATATTCATACACTCCAGGTTGATTATGAACATGAAATTATTCATCCAAGGCTTCCTGTTTCACAGAAATATAAATATGAGGGAACAGAAAATGTTATAAATCTGTGTGGAAGAGGACATGTCTCTAAATCGTCCTAATGCACAGTGAGAAGGAGAGTTTGAGTGGCTAAAGACTCTCCAAGGATCACAGCTGGAGAATTGCAGAAAAAAAGTTGAGTCTTGGGGTCAAAAAAAACCCTATAAATAAATTGTCAAACAGCACCTACATCCCCACATGTTGTTTGGGAGGGTTTCATGAAACATTCTCCTAGCTCATCCAAAAACAAACAAAAACATATTCCGTTATCAGACACGACTGGAACTTCAAATGGGACTGGCTTCTATGGTCAGATGAAACTAAAAAATGATCTTTTTAGCAGCAAACACTCAAGATGGGTTTGGTGAAAACGGGGATAAGGAGTGCCCCATGTGTACAATGAAATATACTGCTCTATTTTTGATGTTGTGGGCCTATATTTCTGCTGGAGGTCCTGGACATCTTGTTTAGAAACATGGCATCATGGATTCTATCAAAAACCTACAGATAAAAGAAAATCACTAAGTGACTGCTTTTATAATGGGTCATGTTTGGATATATATATATATATATATATATATATAGGATCATGCATGACACTGAAGACTGGAGTAACGATGTTGAATATTCAGCTTTGCTTTACAGTAATAAATTATATCCTTAAGTATATTAAAATAGAAAATGGTATGTTGAATTGCAATAAAAGGCTGTCGGTATTTTTGATCAAATAAATGAAGCCTTGATGAGCATAAGAATCTTATTAAAAAAATAAATTTAAATAAAAAAAAATCTTACTGATCCCAGTACAGTATTTTATATATGTACACACCTGTACATATTTATCATGTGTGTGTGTGTATGTGATTTATTTATATTTATACATTTGTGTATTTTATTCACATCTTATTTTTTATTAGCTGTATTTTGTGTTGTTTCTGTGTATTGGAAGCTTGTGACACTAAAACAAATTCCTTGTTGGCCGATGTATAATTAAATCTTTCCAAATTAGACTGAAGTATTTTTTTTCTCTGGTTTGTTTTAGTGAAAGATTAGGCTCTGTGTCTGTTAAAAGTGATGGGTCACTTATCCATCCACCAGACTTAAGTGAGGAAACACCATCTTCCAAAAGGTATTTCATGTGTTTTACATATTGCTCTGTTAACTAATTTCTCAATTATTGTTTATGTGATGGTAGCTTCTTTCCAATAATATACTTACACAGAAAGCCACTAGGGGGCTCATGAGCATTTTCTCTGTCAGAATGTACAGTAGTTAGTGTATTTGTTGTGGTTGTTGTGTTGGATTAGTAGCTTCAGTAGTGAAGAACTGCATGTACTAGAAGATATTTCATGTGTTTCACTAAAAATATAGTCAAAAATAGATTTACAGTTCAAAACCGAAACCTGGAATTCAAAATCAAATTCAAGTCTGGAAATAAACAATGTGCTGAAAAATGAAAACAAATATTTTGATAAAACAGAATATAAAAACATAAGCTCTTTCACAAATGGATTTAAAGGGTACATTGAACAATACATTAAATATAGACTTTGAATAGTGATTTTAAAGGGGTCATATGATGTGATTTAAATGTTTCCTTTCTCTTCGGAGTGTTACAATGTCTTGGTGCATAAAGAAGGTCTGTTAAGTTGCAAAGACTAAAGTCACAAATCCAAAGAGATATTCTTTATAAAAGTTAAGAGTCTACCACACCCTCCTAAAATGGCTCATTCTAACATGGCCCTACATGTCTAAGTCAACATATGTTCATGCAAAGAAAGATGGCATATCTTTTATTCTCACTGTTGCCGCCGGCGCTATGTCGTGGAGACGCTGTGTGTTTCGTTGTGAAAGCAAAACTACTTTTTTTTGGCCTTCCAAAAGATGACATGACTAGGAATCAGTGGTTAAATTGTATTTACAACACTGTTCTAGAACAATCCAAATATTCAGATGTGTGCAGCGAATTTTACAGATGGTTTCCTGAACCATGCTTCTGTGTACAAAAGCTGTTTCTATAAAGTAGGGCAAATCCAACTTTGCAAGGAAAGTCTGGCACTTCTGACTCACAGCCTGTAAGTATGTTTACATATTTAAAAAATTTGGCACTGACGATTCAAATGCGAGTCACAAATGCTGACATGGTTTTAGGTTTTCGCTGCGTGATACGCAACGCCAAAAAAACTGTATAAGTCATTAAAATCTGTAATTATGTCCCTGGGGGATGCAACCAATGCCTTGTTTGTAATGGGGTTTAGTGGGTTTGTCTCATCGTGCTGGGAGACGGCATCACAGTTTGATAAGGGGCGTAACATTTACATCATTCGCTTGAGGCATTCAGCCAATCACAACGCACTGAATAGCTGGCCAATCAGCATGCACCTTGCTTTTCAGACTGATGAGCTTTGTAAATATAAACGCGTTTCAGAAGACGGGGCAGAGAGGAGCAACAATAATGTACATTACAGTATGTGGAAAATAATGTTTTTCGAACTTTGACCGCATAAACATATTGCATTGCACCAAATACACAAAATAATGTTCTTTTTAGCTGCATCATATGATCTCTTTAAAGTTGAGAATCAGTAACTATTCATTAACCCTTTAAGGTGCATTGTAACCGCACAGTTGACCCTTTTTGGTGATCAAATTACTGTAATTAAAACTCGCCAAACCCCATTTTTGGCTGTTTGTCTTTAAACCTCTCATTGAATAGAGAGTGTAATGGCAATTATATCCACTGTCTGGCACTGCAGCAAAAATATATTGCTGCTGAAAAGCCACGACCAAACCAGGAATGTATTAACATTGTTTACAAGTAACGTAAAAAATTGAGATTAAAACTATTTAATTGGATTTCATGTTCTAGACCTCCTTACAGTAAATTTAGTTAAATGGCAGAAACATGATGATAAAATGTATATCTGTTTTTTATCTTAGAAAATGCGCTCAACCGCTCGGTTGAGTTGCCCACTTTGGGTAAAATGAACTGAATGCTAGCTATACTCAGCAACAAGATCATAACTCGGAATAGCACTGCACAAGATCATAGAATGAAGTTGTTCGTTTGTCTGAACAAAAAGAAACAATGCTTTGTTGCATATCACAGAATATCATTTCAATAATTTGTTTTTATAACATTTATATTACATTGACTATTTGCCTTTTTACTTTACATTTTATACAAATTACTTTACAAATTACTGTAATTAAAACTCGCCAAACCCCATTTTTGGCTGTTTGTCTTTAAACCTCTCATTGAATAGAGTGTGTAATGGCAATTATATCCACTGTCTGGCACTGCAGCAAAAATATATTGCTGCTGAAAAGCCACGACCAAACCAGGCATGTATTGACATTGATAAGAAACAATGCTTTGTTGCATATCACAGAATATATATAATAATGTGTTCTATAACATTTATATTACATCGACTATTTGCCTTTTTACTTTACATTTTATACAGATTGTCACTACATAGATCCATTATTGATTATTTGTATTGTTTATAATGTAATTTAATTATTATGTTTATGTTATGTTTATTATGTTCTGTTTGTATTATTATTTTAAGAAAATGTGTGAGTGTGTGTGTGTGTGTGTGTGTGTATATATCAAGCCAAGTATGCTTAGTGAATGGATCATCTGGAGAAAAGAAAAAACTCTGAAGAGTTGCTCAGTGTGGTATCAGGAACACAACAATTAACAATAAATCTTTCTTTGCAAATTATTTTTTTTAGTGTGACTTAGTGCTGTCGCGGTTAAGAAATTTCCCCTGCGGTTATTATGGGTGGCTCAATAGCGCGATATGCGGAATTACCGCCATTTTTCTTTCTTTTTTTTTTTTTTACATACCTAATTCATCCTGATTTTGCTGCATACAAAGCTCTATCTTTGAGTTATGTAGCATATATTGTTGCTTTTTTTTAACTGACAGAGAGACACGTTTTAAAACATTTTTGCTTATTGTTAAATGCCAAACAGCAACAAGAACATGCGTTTTCCAATACATTTTTTTTTAAGAATTCAAAGAGTTCTAACATGTATTACATGTATTTGCGCGCGACTTTGGACAGCAGCGGAAATCTAGACTGAATATCGTGTCACCACTGGCCCACTGCTCCTCATGCAGAAAGCGCGTGAGCTCGTTATCTGCTCACGCTCTCTTGGGTATGGGTACTGACGCGGAGGTTATCCGTGACGTCAGCAGGTATGCCTGTTACTTTCACGCCTGTGTTGTACAGATTTTTCAAAGGTTTCAGCTACTCCTAACTGTCGGCCGGTCTCAGCTGTTCTTTTTGATGTTGCTCCGCGACCTGATGCTTGAATGGGGCAGCTGCGCTGGATGACAGGGGACACTCTAAAACGCTTACCGTGAAAAACACTTAACATGGCTTAATGTACTAAGACAGTGATATTAACAGACCAAACTCACTAAAAGTCATACTAATAAAGTATACTATCTATAAAAAAATCAGATGAGCCCTGAATATGAATCCAACTCGTTTACGTTAAGCCTTTTCCTCCCATAGAAAACCGTTATAAGAAAACGCTTAATGTACTAAGACAGTGATTTTTAAAAACCAAACTCACTAAACATTATACTAATAAAGTAGTATACGATGTACAAAAAAAAAAAACAGATGATCCCTGAATATGAATGCAAGTCGTTTAATAACACCTTAAGCCTTATGATGGTTTTCTATGAGAGGAAAAGGCTTAACGTGTTATTAAACATGTTGAATTCATATTCAGGGATCATCAGATTTTTTGTAGATAGTATACTTTATTAATATGATGTTTAGTGAGTTTGGTCTGTTAATATCACTGTATTGGTACATTAAACCACGTAAAGCGTTTTTCACGTTAAACTTTTTAGAATGTCCCGATGACCTCAAATTATTGCTGCGTCACAGGAACCTTTTTGCAGCAAATTTTGCATATCGGCTCATCTATATTCGCTGGCTCGCCCTTTTCATTGGGTTGAAAGCCGAAATGTTTCCAAACTGGCGACGTGACAGGTTTTGGGACCAGATCGAGCGCCTCCCATCGTTTCAGCCGGCCTATTCAAAACAAACGAAGCACCATAAAGCTACAACGGCTCGCGAGAAAATTACAGTCGTAACCATATTGTATCATTAATTTATCATTAATTTATTTAACATTGAATGCACAGTGACAAAAAAAAACCAAGAAGGCCACAGCTTCATAAAAAAAATAAAAAAATAAAATAAAAAAAACCTGAACACTGCGGTTTGCCGCGGTTGCTATCTTTCCTTTGCGGTTTGCTTGTCAATAGTATTACAATATTGCGGTTATCGCGACAGCCCTAGTGTGACTTAGAGTTAACAATATGTTCAAATCTAATCTAATGTTCATTAAAAGAAATGCTTTAGATGTATTTTATTGATATTTTGTTGTTGCTGCATTGGAAACATGGTTTTACCATATTCTGCTGATTAGGGTTAGCTCAATACCAAAATGTTGGCTTCATTATGATCCCAGAATCTAATAACTTATCAATATAAAAATTATACCTTAGGTGACAAAAGTGACGTGACATTCAGCCAAGTATGGTGACCCATACTCAGAATTTGTGCTCTGCATTTAACCCATCCAAAGTGCACACACACAGAGCAGTGAACACACACACCCGGAGCAGTGGGCAGCCATTTATGCTGCGGCGCCCGGGGAGCATTTGGGGGTTCGCCTTGCTCAAGGGCACCTAAGTTGTGGTATTGCCGGCCCGAGATTCGAACTCACAACCCTAGGGTTAGGAGTCAAACTCTCTAACCACTAGGCCACGACTTCCCAAAATAAGTGGATAACTGAATTAATGAGCATGGCATGAAATTCTGCAGTAACATATGTTGCTTCTCAGTGCTTTTTATTATTATTGAACTATTATTCAATTACTATCACTGAAATATATAAGTAGTGCTATCTTACTATAAGAAGTAACACATTACATAGAACAAGTGGCAGATCTATTAGTTAAGTTGGCTTGAAAAAACGAACTTACTGAAATCCTATTTAATCATCATCTTCTTCCTTCTCTTCTTCTGAGACCAAATTTTAAAATGTATCTCCTCCTAGACTTTTAAAGCAATCATAACAACCAAAAATCCCTTAGACTTTCGTCGAGGGGGTGAAAACTTTTATACAATTAGAATTATGGTGGATTTAACCGGTCTACTGCCATAGCCATGCTTAAAAAATCCCTACTGAAAATACAGCTAAAACTAGCCTTGCTGGCCACTTGCTAGTTATGCTAGCAACATTCAGTTCACTTGCTAATCGTGCTATTAACATGCTAGTCACTTAATAATCATGCTAACAACATGCTAGTGACATGGTAGTCACTTGCTTATAATGTGAACAACATGCTAGAAACTTGTTAACGACATGCTAGTGACTTGCTAATCATGTTAACAAAATGCTTGACACTTGCTAGTTATGCTAGCAACATTCTAATCAATGCCTAATCATCCTAGGAACATTTTAGTAAATTGTTAATCATGCTAGCATAGTTGATACTGTCGTAGATCATTGCAGTTTTGGATTCAGTCACATATTTAAATATGTTTGTGGGGAAGTCGTGGCCTAATGGTTAGAGGGTTGGACTCCGAATCGAAGGGTTGTGAGTTCTAGTCTTGGGCCGGACGGAATTGTGGGTGGGGGTAGTGCATGAACGGCTCTCTCTCCACCTTCAATACCACGACTTAGGTGCCCTTGAGCAAGGCATCGAACCCCCAACTGCTCCCCGGGCGCTGCAGCATAAATGGCTGCCCACTGCTCTGGGTGTGTGCTCACAGTGTGTGTGTGTGTGTTCACTGCTCTGTGTGTGTGCATTTCGGATGGGTTAAATGGGTCACCATACTTGGCTGAATGTCACTTCACTTTCATCACTTTCACTTTCAAATCGAAACCTTGAAATGTGCAGTTACATGCATGACATTTATATTATATACAAAAACAAGCAATAAACGCTCCTATTATAATCAATGAAATGCTGCATTTTTATTGTTGGAGTGAAAACTCCTATTTTAATCAATGAAGCCAACAACACTGCACAATGAATCTCTAAATCTGATTTTATTATTATTATTTATGAACATGCTGAGCTCTATGAACTTGGAAAAAAAAAACATTTCAGAAGTGTTTTTAGGGGGCATCACTGTGTAAAAATTACCAAAATAATAATAACAACTAAATAAATAAAATAATAAGTTTTTATTTCCACAGTAATAAAATTATAATACTTAATAATAATAATAATAATACTTAATATTAATAATAAAAGATATCACAATAAATGATTGCAAATTTAGTTTAAATACCTGTCCATAATGTTGGAAGTTATGTGAATTTGAAAAAATGCACCTTGTGCTTCTTGTGATTTCAAATGCACATTAAACACATTCAAATTTACAGAGCTGGAGTTTGTGAGAAACTATATTTTACTGTGAACCAAGCTGCTATGAGACACTGACACAAATAAGCTGTGCACATTTAAATGTACACATTACTGTTGTTCACTCTAAAACATAGAGTGCATCAGACTGTATATTTATTCAATTAGATCATAGTCTTATACAATTTGATAATTGTACTAAGCCATACGGTGATTAAAATTTTATTTGAATTAATCATGCAGCCTCTTAAATAGATGCATGGGGATATCTCTAATATTTTGCCAAGATATTCAGTATTTCATTTCCTTACAGGTTTCAATATGAGACATTAGATTCAGACATTCAGACTCACAGGAGCCAGAAGAATTTCAAAGACAATATCCTGTGGATCTTCAAGGTAGGAAAAACACATTTTCATAAATGTTTAATTTTATATATATATATATATATATGTATGTACACACATTAGGGCTGGTAAGCGATTAAGATTTTTTAATCTAATTAATTGCATTGATGTGGTGATTAATCTAATTAATTGCACATCAACTTTGGAGAAATTACTCTGAAAAGATAATTTAAAGTCATTGTTGTGCAAAGCATCTAACAGAGATTACAAAAAGTAGGTTCAGCAAGAAATATTTTGTTTAACAAAATGTATTACATTTACTCTTTTGGCCCATGTGAGTAAATGATGAAAGAATTGTCATTTTTGGTTGGGTGAACTATAACTTTAATAATTTATTTTCTTAATTTTATTATTATGACTATGAAAATATGAAATCATTTATTTAATTAAATGATACTCTAAATAATAAACTAAAACTGCCAGAAGGTGGTGGTAATGTCTTAATGATTAAGTCAGCGAGTCATTTATTCAATTGTTTGATTCGTTCAAATGGCTGATTCATTCAGGAGTAAAGTAAAGAGTTCTTTTTGAATGGTTCATTAAATAATTAGGCTTGTTCGACTTGAAGTGGTTCATCACCATCAGACAGACCGGTGTGTGACATCAAAGTACCACAAGAGCTCAGAGAGCAGAGATTCCTTGTGCTTTTCGCTCTCATTGTACTGATACATACACTGATCGGTCATACACTGGTCGGTCTGTGCAGCGTTTCAAAGCCGACGCGACTGGCCAATGGTTCAACTCACCAAATGGTTCACCCAATTCGTTCAAAACATGGATTAAGAAATCAAATGCTGCTGTGGGATGCTTGGGGATGAACAATTCTAATTTGTCTTTATATTTTGATTTGCAAAATTGAGCAAAACAGACAACATTGTGTCTAAAATAACACAATATTAACTTCTTAATGAGTTGTTTTATAAGATGAGCATCACATTTGCACTCACGTGATATTGGACTTAGCCTACTGCTCGTGTGATATTTCTTAACTATGTGATGTAAATATGAGACAAAATTTCAAACAGGGGCATGTAAAATGATTTAAATATCTTGAATTTGAGGGACATTTTCTAGGTTCCATCATGCAGTAACGTGTTTCTCTGCCTCATATTAGTCATCAATCGACTGTATGAAATGGCAGATGATCCACATAGGTCTAGGGCGGGGCAAGTGCGTTAAATGCGTAAAATAATTTTAATGCGTTAATTTTCTCCATAATTAATCAAATTAACACGTTAAATTACCAGCCCTAATGTGTGTGTGTGTGTGTGTGTGTGTGTGTGTATATATATATATATATATATATATATATATATATATATATATAGGTCCTTCTCAAATATTAGCATATTGTGATAAAAGCTCATTATTTTCCATAATGTAATGATAAAAATTAAACTTTCATATATTTTAGATTCATTGCGCACCAACTGAAATATTTCAAGTCTTTTATTGTTTTAATACTGATGATTTTGGCATACAGCTCATGAAAACCCAAAATTCCTATCTAAAAAAATTTGCATATTTCATCCGACCAATAAAAGAAAATTGTTTTTAATACAAAAAAAAAGTCAACCTTCAAATAATTATGTTCAGTTATGCACTCAATCCTTCTGCAGAAATGACTGCTTCAATGCGGCGTGGCATGGAGGCAATCAGCCTGTGGCACTGCTGAGGTGTTATGGAGGCCCAGGATGCTTCGATAGCGGCCTTAAGCTCATCCAGAGTGTTGGGTCTTGCGTCTCTCAACTTTCTCTTCACAATATACCACAGATTCTCTATGGGGTTCAGGTCAGGAGAGTTGGCAGGCCAATTGAGCATAGTAATACCATGGTCAGTAAACCATTTACCAGTGGTTTTGGCACTGTGAGCAGGTGCCAGGTCGTGCTGAAAAACTAAATCTTCATCTCCATAAAGCTTTTCAGCAGATGGAAGCATGAAGTGCTCCAAAATCTCCTGATAGCTAGCTGCATTGACCCTGCCCTTGATAAAACACAGTGGACCAACACCAGCAGCTGACATGGCACCCCAGACCATCACTGATTGTGGGTACTTGACACTGGACTTCAGGCATTTTGGCATTTCCTTCTCCCCAGTCTTCCTCCAGACTCTGGCAACTTGATTTCTGAATGACATGCAAAATTTGCTTTCATCCGAAAAAAGTACTTTGGACCACTGAGCAACAGTCCAGTGCTGCTTCTCTGTAGCCCATTTCCTGCACACGCCTCTGCACGGTGGCTCTGGATGTTTCTACTCCAGACTCAGTCCACTGCTTCCGCAGGTCCCCCAAGGTCTGGAATCGGTCCTTCTCCACAATCTTCCTCAGGGTCCGGTCACCTCTTCTCGTTGTGCAGCGTTTTTTTGCCACACTTTTCCTTCCCACAGACTTCCCACTGAGGTGCCTTGATACAGCACTCTGGGAACAGCCTATTCGTTCAGAAATTTCTTTCTGTGTCTTACCCTCTCGCTTGAGGGTGTCAATGATGGCCTTCTGGACAGCAGTCAGGTCGGCAGTCTTACCCATAATTGTGGTTTTGAGTAATGAACCAGGCTGGGAGTTTTTAAAAGCCTCAGGAATCTTTTGCAGGTGTTAATTAGTTGATTCAGATGATAAGGTCAATAGCTCGTTTAGAGAACCTTTTCATGATATGCTAATTTTTTGAGATAGGAATTTTGGGTTTTCATGAGCTGTATGCCAAAATCATCAGTATTAAAACAATAAAAGACCTGAAATATTTCAGTTGGTGTGCAATGAATCTAAAATATATGAAAGTAAAATTTTTATCATTACATTATGGAAAATAATGAACTTTTATCACAATATGCTAATTTTTTGAGAAGGACCTGTGTGTATGTATATATATATATATATATATATATATATATATATATATATATATATATATATATATATACATATATACATGTCACATTCTGAGTTTGTGTGTGCTTGTATGGTTATGTTTTTTATCTGTTTTGATCTGTGTTGTCTTGTTTTCTTATTTTAAAACTGTGAGAAGTTTCCAGTTTGGTGATTAGTTCATGCTCCCATTAGTTCATTGCCTGTTAATTTCTCGATCTACTAATTGGTTGATTATTCTGTTCAGGTGCAGCTTGTTTAGTTGCTATATTAAAGAGGGCTTTTATACTGGGATCGTTTGCTGCGGTCTGAGCCTGAGCGCGATTGTTCCCTGCACCCCCTGCAGTGTTGGTCTGCTTTCACACTCAATAGTTGTATCGAACCCAGGTGTGTTTGCAGTCATCTTACGTCATCGCAAATGCACGCGGAAAACACATGGAGAACACAATGCCGCTGAGCATAGTTGTAATTTTAAGTTATTTTGGTGTCCGTGTTGCTTGCACATTCACGCCAACCGTGCCACAGTTCGGGAGCAACCAGGTCAGACCATCTTCTCCAGGTAGTCTCGGGTTCGGTACCCCAGTGCACACAAGGGTCCGATGACAGCGTTCACATTAGTGATTTATCATGCGAACAGTGCCCTGTTCCGAACTAAACTGCCAGTGTGAAAGCCCCCTTAGTCTTCATTTTCTCCTTAATCAGGGTCTGGTATTGAAGGTCATAGCCTAAAAGTAGAGTAAACCTATTTCTCTGGTGATCTACTGCGTTTATGTTGATCTCTGCACCACGTCTGTGACTCTCTCTCTCTCTCTCTCTCTCTATATATATATATATATATATATTACACACACATATATTATGTACACAAAAACTTTTATTTTGGACTAATTTTCCTGCCACCCAAGTCCAACCCCACCACTGACCCCTTTATTTTTTTTTACCATATTTGTCACAGTTTTAAAAAATCAGCTAATCAAACTAATTTTATTATTACAGAAAGATAATGCAAGTACATACAACATTTCATTTTTAAATGATGATTTCATTTATTAAGGGAAAAAAAGCGGTCTAAGATACTTGGCCCTACTTGAAAAATCAATTGCCCCGCCATGTTAAATCATGAAATAACTGATTAACCACATTATTTTAGAAAGTGGAGTTAAATTTCATTAGCCAAACCCAATGCGAATACTGCCAGACCTGTTGAATCAAGAAATCACTTAAGTAGAAGAGAAGTGAAGCATGCAACACATCATGACATGATCAAAGGAATTTTGAGGAGAGATTAGAAACAAAATAGTTGACATGTATCAGTCTGGAAAGGGTTATAAAGCCATTTCTAAGGCTTTGGTACTACACTAAACCATAGTCAATGCCATTATCCACAAATGGAAAAGATTGGAACACTATTAAGCTTTCCCAGGAGTGGATGGACTACCAAAATTATCCCAAGAGTGTAGCAACATCTCATCCAGGAGGTCATAAAAGAACAAAGAACAGCATCTAAATAACTGCAGGACTCACTTGCCTCAATTAATGTCAGGGTTCATGATTCAGCAATAAGAAAGAGAATGGGCAAAATGGCACCAATGGGGGAATTCCATGGCAAAAGATACTGCTGACCAAAAAGTACTAAAAAGCTTGTCTCACATTTGCCAAAAAATAATTTGATTATCCCCAGGACTTTTGGGCAAATATCTGTGGACTGATATGACAAGTAAAACTTTTTGGAAGGTGTGTGTCTTATTACATCTAACATAAAACCAACACAGCATTTCATATAAAGAGCATCATACCAACAGTCAACCATGGTGGTGGTTTTGTGATTTGTCTGGGGCTGCATCTTCAGGAGCTTGCCATAATTGATGGAACCATAAATTCTGCTCTCTATCAGAAAATCCTGAAGGAGAATGTCCAGCTGTCATTTTGTGACCTCAAGCGCACTGGAGTTATGCAGCAGGACAATGATCCCAAATACACCAGCAAGTCCACCTCTGAATGGCTCAAGGAAAGACAAAATAATGGTTTTAGAGTGGCCAAATCAAAGTCTGGACTTAAATCCAATTGAGAAGCTGTGCTAGACCTTAAACAGTCCATTCATGCTTGAAACCCCTCCAATGTGGCTAAATTCAAGCAAATCTGCAAAAAAGAGTGGGCCAAAATTCCTCCACGGCGATTTGAATGAGTCATTGCCAGTTATCAAAAACGCTTGATTGCTTCTGGTGCTGCAAAGAATGGCAATACCAGTTATTAGATTTAGGGACTAATTACTTTTCACATAGTGCCAGGCAGGTTTGGACAGTTTTTTTTCCTTAATAAATGAAATTAATACTTCAAAACATTTTTTACTTACTTTGTCTTATCTTTGTGTAATGTTGAAATTTGGTTGATGATTTGAATCTTTTAAGTGTGACAAATATGCAAAAAGGAAAGAATGGGGCAATAATCTTTCTATGGCATTGTACTGTATACATACATACACTTCCTTTGAATATCAAATGAGGCTATGAGAGAATAGAAGTTTGCCAAGACTTCTCTAGATGAATGTTGCTGAAGGCTTCAAGTGGGCTGCCATAATCAGGGAATGAGGACACCAGCCCGTCCAGCCCCTCTATGAAGGTGCCCAATTGACCTTGGGGTGGGGGGATAAATTACTACAGCGTGGCGTATTACAGGAGTTGTTGCAGTATATAAGCACTGCATTCTAAAGAACTATTACCACATAAGAGTAAGTTGAATATTCCCTGTAATTAAAATCCCTGAAATTAAAAGACCAGTACCCCCACTGCTCCCAACCTAAGTTATTAGATAGAGCAACAGTGGTTGCGGTGTCCTTTTGACAAATCCAGGACTCAGTCAAGCCCAAGATACTAAGAGCTGAAACAAGTTATTAAACAAACACTTTTGCGCTCTCCAGCACTAACACAGTCTCCACTGATTTAACGCTTTTCCTTTTCCTTGTTTTGTAGGATATAGAGAGCAAGATAATCCAATTTCTGAAAAATGAGCTTGAGAATTTTAAGAAGATATTACAAAAAGAAAACATGCAATACTTTGTGAAAGACTTTAATGAGAATAGATTGAGTATCAAGGAAATAGCTCTTGATCTCACACTCTACTTCTTGAGAGATATGAAGCAAGATGTAGCTGCTGATACTCTAGAAGGTAAGAGACTCATGACCATCTGGCATATTGCCTCTTACTGTATAAATGTAGGAGAGGCCATTCTGATACAAATATCTGTATTTTTCTTCTGGTGCTTAGATGAGCTGCTCTTCATCCATCAACTAAAAAGTAACCTAAAGAATAAGTACCAATGTGTGTTTGAAGGAATTGCAAAGCAAGGTGACTCTACACTTCTGAATAACATCTACACAGATCTCTATATCACTCAGGGTGGTTGTGAACAGGTCAATACTGAACATGAAGTAAGACAGATTGAAGTTACTACCAGGCATCAAGAATCACAAGAGATACAGGTTGAATGCACAAAGATGTTTCAAGCTCCTGAACAAGAAAAGCAGATCAGAACTGTACTGACAAAAGGAGTTGCTGGCATCGGAAAGTCAGTCTCTGTGCAAAAGTTTGTTCTGGATTGGGCTGAAGGAAAAGAAAATCAAGATATCAGTTTCATATTTCCTCTTCCATTTAGAGAGTTGAACTTAAAGGAGATAGGAACACAAAGCTTGACAAGTATTATAAGTCAGTTTTTCCCAGAAACAAAAACACTGAATCTTAAAAGAAGGAATCAATTCAAAGTCCTGTTCATTCTTGATGGATTGGATGAATGTCGTCTTCCTCTGAACTTTGATGGTAATGAGACGTGGTCTGATGTATTATCACCAGCCTCTCTGGATGTTCTCCTGACAAACCTGATCAAGGGAAATCTGCTTCCTTCTGCTCTCATCTGGATCACCACCAGACCAGCAGCTGCCAGTAAGATTCCTCCTGATTATATTGACCGGGTAACAGAGGTCAGAGGTTTCAACGATGTACAAAAGGAGGAGTACTTCAAAAAAAGATTCACTGATCAGAATCTGGCCAGTGAAATCATTGATCATGTAAAAAAATCTAGGAGTCTGTTTATCATGTGTCACATCCCAGTCTTCTGCTGGATTTCAGCCACTGTTCTCCAGAATATTTTGGAGGAAAAAAGAAATAATGATCAGAAAACCCATCAGGCTGATGACGCCTCCAAAACACTGCAGAAATCAAATACTGATGACATTCCTAAGACTCTGACCCAAATGTACACACACTTTCTCCGTTTTCAGATCCTGCAGAGCAGACGAAAGTATGATGGAGAATATACACCGAATATTTCCTGGGATAAAGATGCCATCCTTTCACTGGGGAAACTTGCATTTCATCAGTTAGAAAGAAATAACCTGATCTTCTATGATACAGACCTGGAAGCCAGTGGTATTGACATATATAAAGCATCAGTATATTCAGGCATGTGTACCCAGATTTTTAAAGAGGAAACAGGGATCATTTTTGGTACCATGTACTGTTTTGTTCACTTGAGCATTCAAGAGTTCATTGCAGCCCTTTATGCACATCTGTTTCTAGACATCAACAAGAAAAGTGTGTTTGTTCAAGACTCTGCAGAACAGGAAAACAAAAATGAAGCCATGATTGATTTGCTCAAGACTGCAGTGGACAAGGCACTCGAGAGTGACAGTGGACACCTGGATCTTTTTCTTCGTTTCCTTCTTGGTCTGTCACTCCAGACCAATAGACTTCTCTTACGAGGTCTGTTGTCACAGTATGACTACAGTGACCAGAGCAAAAAGGAAGTAGTTCAGCACATAAAGCAGAAATTAGAGGATAATTTGTCTCCAGAGAGATCCATCAATCTGTTCTACTGTCTGAATGAACTGAATGATCAAACTCTGGTAAAAGAGATTCAGACTCACCTCAGTAAAGGAAGTCTTTCATCTTCTGATCTTTCACCTGCCCAGTGGTCCGCTTTGGCCTTTGTGTTGTTGACATCAGAGGAAGAGATGGAGGAGTTTGAGCTTCAGAAATTCAAGAAATCAGACGAATGTCTCATTAGATTATCAACAGTCATTAAAACTACCAAAAGAGCTTTGTAAGTCATTTATTTAAATTTTTTAATGGTTTGTTTTCATTTTAAAAATGAATTTTTCTACATTTATCTGTAACAGTTTTGGACGTCCCCGATCTACAATAATTCTTAAACATATACCATGTATAAATCAATTATACTTATATGGTGAATTATATATTTTTTTAATAGTAAAATAAAATTAATCCTCAAATTTAATCCTCAAGACACTTATTATTTAGATGATAGAGCTAGCACTTTAAATGTGTGATTTATTATTAAAGCTATAAAACTTAAATGTTATCTTTTTAATCAATAATTCTAATATATATTAAATGTATGACTATATAAATGAAACTCTAGTATACCAAAAGTACTAGTTTGTGAAGAGTAATATCATTGTAGCTCACATTACTCACATAACTTTTACTGTTCATATAAAAATAATAGGTATAAATGTAATGCTTGTATTTCACAAAAATATTTAATGTATCTAATTCTATGGTGTGCTTTATTTCTCTTGTAGGCTAAATGATTGTAACATAACAGACAAAAGCTGTCCAGCTCTGGCTACAGTTCTTGGATCAGATACCAGTCTGAAAGAGCTGAACATGAACAATAACAATCTGCAGGACTCAGGAGTAAAGCATATCTGCATTGGACTGAAGAGTGTAAATTGCAAATTAGAGATACTGAGGTAAGTTTTGTGACAATCCCGTGATGAGCTGATTAGTCTGCCACAGAAAGGAGGGCAGAACTGATTTAGCTCAGTGGAATTTCTACGTAGACTTTACAACATGAACTGTATATTCTAGGTCCTACCACAGCATTCCAATGGGATTTAACTGTGGACCTTTATTAGGTCATTTCAAAACTTCCATTTTCTTGTTTTCTACCATTTTGTGGTCCTTTGAATGTGTTGGGTCATTCAGGTGAAAGACTTTCACTCCTGTAGAGTAATAGATAAATTAACCCTTATAAATTACTGTAAACTGGATGTTTACACTCCAGATTTCTGCAGTCCAGATATTAGACTCTCATGTGTGTTGACGTTTCAAATATTAAAGGTTACTTGCACAGACACTGTTTAACTGAACAGAGATGACATCACTGAATTCAATGATGAACTTCCTTTAACTATCATTTTGCATTATTGACACACTGTTTTCCTAATGAATGTTGTTCAGTTGCTTTGACGCAATGTATTTTGTTTAAAGCGCTATATAAATAAAGGTGACTTGACTTGGGCTTTTGTATTCAGTTCTCAGTTTGCTTTGCAAATTACTGTATAAGGAATATATATTCACTTAATGGTCAAATAATGTAGAGGTAATTTCTAGAAAAATCTGATTGTTTTATTCCTGTTCTAGACTATCAGACTGCGGCATCACTGAAGAAGGTTATAAAGCTCTGGCTTCAGCTCTGAGATCAAACCCTTCACACCTGATAGAGCTGGATCTCACAGGAAATGATCCTGGACAATCAGGAGTGAAGGAGCTCAGTGATTTACTACTGGATCCAAACTGTCAACTGAAGACACTGAGGTGAGACAATTCAAAATAATATATATGCAGTTGAATTGTTTATGGAAATATTATTTCACTGTCGTATCGAAATCCTTTAACATAGTTTGAGAATCACAAGGTTTGGTTAAGAACTATTTTGAATCCCACTTAATCTTCCCTCCTGCAGGTTTTTGGGCCCCGCTGCAGATGAAGCCTGTCAGTATGTGAGTGGAATTGTGGGTAAAAACCCATTATTCCTAAGAAAACTGAATCTAAGTGAACATGAACTAGGAGACTTGAAACAGCTTTTTCCACTACTGCAGGATAAACACTGTATACTCAGCACACTAATGTGAGTATCTGACTGCATTGGTACTAAGATTGTTGAGTGTGAAAAAACTAGGATACTTAGGAAAATAGAGACAGTATTAGAACTGTTGATAGGACAGGATAGGGATAGGGAACATCTATTTTCTGTTGGACAATTCACAAAAAAAGTGTTGAAATGTAGATAAATGAAAATACACATGCAAATATTAATTTGTAAAGTTACATTTTAAGTAATGACAAAAGTTATCGAGCAAGTATGTAAATATGCCAGCAAGTACAAGAACTCTCCCCTTGTTTTACCTTTATCCACAACAGTAGTCATCTAATAGTGATTTATAAATTGAGCTGTCAGGTTGAGTCTCGCAGTAAATGACAATTTGGCATCATTCGTCTTTGCGTGATTACATCACTGACTGTATCTTGTTTGCATATTGAAATTGCTTCAGTGGTTGCATTTTGTTTTTACAAAACTTGCCAAGAATTTTAACTAGTTATCTAAAGTACCTCAGAGGCTCACAACCACAATCCTGGAGGCCCCCCAACTCTGCATGTTTTCCATGTCTCCTTAATCAAACACACCTGATTCAGCTCATTTGCTCATTAGTAGAGACTCTACTAGTAGAGGCAAGACCTGAAGTAGAGACAAGACCTGAAATGGGTGTGTCAGGCAAAGGAGAGATGCAAAATATGCAGTCTTTGTGCATTTTGTATAGTTTCTGAATTTTAGTTGAATTACTAAAATAAAATAACTTTTCCATGACTTTCTAATGTATTGAGATGCACCTGTATTGTAACTAATGTTATAAGCAAGAAAATGTTAAATGGTCAAATAATGTAGAGGTAATTTCTAGAAAAATATGATTGTTTTATTCCTGTTCTAGACTCTCAGACTGCAGTATCACTGAAGCAGGTTATAAAGCTCTGGCTTCTGCTCTGAGATCGAACCCTTCACACCTGATAGAGCTGGATCTCAGAGGAAATGATCCTGGACAATCAGGAGTGAAGGAGCTTAATGATATTCTACAGGATGATTCCTGTAAATTAAAGGCCATCAGGTAATAAACCTTGAAATATTTAAAACTGTACCACAGATGTGAAAACAGCTGTATATTATCAGATAAACCAGACAAATGGATCAGTGTGGAATAGGAATTACGTGAACTGAATTAAATTGGAGTTTCTAAGAATTTAAACTGACAACATATCGTGTGGCAAAAATAATGCAAAAAGCACGCATTATCTAAAATTCTCATCTACTTCCTGTAGGTTTCTGAAAAGCCCTGCTGCACAGGAAGCATGTGATTATCTCACTGAAGTTCTAGGTACAAGTCCATTAGTTCTGAAAGAACTGGATCTGAGTGAAGTTAAATTAGGAGACCTTGATGGGGGGAAACTCTCGGCTCTTTTTATGGACTCTCATAACAAACTGGAGAAAATTAGGTGAGTGATGTTATGCATTTATAACTCTTGTTTATCATTATAAAAGACTGTCAGTCACATGTGTGAGCAGAGATGAAAAGCTTTTGATCTGATGTGTGTTAAATATATGCTGAATATTAACTTGTGCTTTTTTTATTCCGTTTAGGCTGAATAATTGTAGGCTGACCGAGAAAAGCTGTTCAGTTTTAGCTACTGTTCTCTCCTCCAAAACCATCCTGAAAGAGATGAACCTGAACAACAGTCGTCTGCTGAACTCAGGAGTCAAAAAGATCTGTGAGGGACTGAAGAATCCTGTGTGTGAGCTGAAGATACTCAAGTTAGTACATTTCACCAACAGCTAAAACAAATGCCACAGATATTAGATTAATGCTGCGTATTGGCTGATTATGGGGATATAATAAATATTCTTAAACCTTTAGGCACCAGGGTTTTTTGTAAAAAAAATTGTGGGCAGGAGAGGCCTCTGGGGCCTCAATGTGCAGCCCACACACACACATGATGACAACTGCCATAACAGGAATCAATGATTTCAAGGGAACAGTCTCTGTGATAGCCAGTGATGAGGCCCTATTGATGCTAGCTCCTTGCACTGACATTAGTGGTTGGTCCATCACACAGGCAGCCATTGTGTGAACAGGCTCAGGTGTGGCATAAACTGCTCCTGACATGATGACACTGACATGGGGGCAACTGCAGGATTGCGGGGTCCCTCATCCACAACACCCAAAGTGAATGCAGAGCCTCTCAACCACAAAAAGTCTATATACAGCTCAAGAGTCCAATGTGGGGTATTGTGCGGCATTAAACATGATATGTCCTTGTGTAAACCATAATGAAAAATGTCTTTTATTAAATTTTAATTGAAGTTTATCTTATAGCAAAGTTCACAAATGTCCTCCATATAATCCCCAACTGAGCAAATTACCTTGACGGAGGTGAACAAGGTGTGATGCTGGGTCCAAGGTAATCTGTGTTTGAAAAGCTGCTGGATCCATAGTAGGCAAAGTATTCTGTAACAGCAGGACTCAGACAAGCGTTGTAGATCCAATTATTTTATTAAAACAGAGCATGCTCAAAACAGTCAAGGTCCAAACACCAACAAACAGGAATATCTAAGGGCAAGACATAAATGTAATTCAGAAACATGAAATGGTCAGGGAAGAGAGGAAAACATACACAAAACACATGGCAATGGTCCAAGTTCAAAATCCAAATGGGCAATCCAAAGTAACAAAACAAGACAAAGAAAAAAGGCAATGGCTTGAAACTTTGCTTTTCATACTTTCTTGGACCTTGACACTGTTATTTATTTGGCAGTATATGGGTCTCAAGCCTATCGGTTTTCATGCAAAATATCTTACATTTTGTTCCGAAGACGAACAAAGCTGTTATGGGTTTGGAATGACATGGGGTTAAGTGATTAATGAAAAAATTTTTAATTTTGAGGTGGAGTAACCCTTTAAGTGTTTTCTCCTTCTTTCCATGGTTTCAAGGGAAGAAAAAAATCATCATCAGTGGCTGACTGAAAGGGAACTACAATGTTAATTTAACTTCTTGTTTTTATTGTTTGTAGACTTTCAGACTGTAGTATCACTGAAGAAGGATATCTAACTCTGGCTTTAACTCTGAGATCAAACCCTTCACACCTGATAGAGCTGGATCTCACAGGAAATGATCCTGGACAATCAGGAGTGAAAGAGCTTGATTATTTACTACAGGATCCAAACTGTCAACTGAAGACACTGAGGTGAATGCTACAAAAATAATAACATTCAATAGTCTTAAACCCATTTTAGCTTAAGAGAATAAAACTGGTAAAAATACATTTATAAAATCTTTGGAATGATTCAAATGCATTTTAAAGATTTTAGAAAATAAAATATATGGCAGTCTATGTCAGTATATTTCCTTTCATCAGGTTTTTGGGTCCTGTTGCTGATGAATCTGAGTTTACATGAACTAGGAGACACACGAGTGAATCAGATCACTGCTTTACTGCAGGATAAACACTGTAAACTCAACACACTGATGTGAGTAGTTTTAGTTTAGTTTTTTTCAGGAATCCTTTAATACTGGCATGAAATAGTCAGCCATGCTGTATTTGTAAATATACCTCTTCTTTTTAATATTTTAGGCTGTGTGATTGTGGTTTAACAGAGGAAAGCTGTTCAGCTCTTGCTACAGTGCTGAGATCAAACTCAACTCTGAAAGAACTTGATTTAAGCAACAATAATCTGCAAGATTCAGGAGTGAAGAAACTCCAAAATGGATTAGAAGATACAAACTGCACACTGGAGAACCTCAGGTGAGTTCAATGAACCCTTTGTTTGGTTCTAATAATGTTATTATCTTTTGTTCAAAGGTTACATTACTGTAGTAAAGAGTTTTAGTGTAGTAAAACATTATCTGTCCAGAAGAGAAAATAAATGTAGTTTATTTGAGGTTTTATATTATAAAACTCTTTCACTGATATTAATTTTAGATAATAGATCTGATAATTGATCATTTCAAATTTATTTTCTCTAGACTTTCAAACTGTGGTATTTCTGAAGAAGGTTATAAAGCTCTGGCTTCTGCTTTGAGATCAAACCCGTCACACTTGACAAAGCTGGATCTCACAGGAAATGATCCTGGACAATCAGGAGTGAAGGAGCTCAGTGATTTACTACAGGATCCAAAGTGTCAACTGAAGACACTGAGGTGAGAGATGATGAAATAATACAAAATAAATTATATGCATGTGAATTATTTATAGATGTATTGTTTCCCTAATAGAGTAAGGTACACAAAATGATCATTGCCTTTTACAACTTGGTGCCTCTGATACCAAGAGACTTCAAGAGCAGTTGAGTGGAGGTACTAGTCAAGCCTCGACAGCTAACTTCCACTGGATAGGTGAAAGCACTGTAACTTTCCTCTTTGCATGTGACTTAGAGATATGTGTACTTCTCCATCTTCCACTCAAAAGCAGCTTCCAGGCTGTCTTCCCATGGAACAGTCAGCTCAACCATGATGACCGTTCTTGTGATAGTAGACCAGAGCAAGATGCCTGGCCAGAGAGAGGTTACGGTGATCTGCTGCAGGAAATTCAACTGGTGGTCAAGATCAGCTCTAAGCTACCAGTTGCCTTTGAGTGATAGCAGAGACCACTCCTATCTGGTGCTTCCAAGCTCCTCAGCCTCTGGCCTCACAAAATGGTTCAGGCCATGAGATGTTTAATGCATTTTTTTTTAAACAAAACTGTTAAAATTAACAAGAGCTCTCATTACAAACAATGTTAGATCTTAACATGTTTTGTAATATAATGCACACTGAATTGAATCTTGCTTCAACTTCCCTTCTCCAGATTTTTGAGTCTTGCTGCAGATGAAGCCTGCCAGTTTTTGACTGCAGTTATGTGTAAAAACCCGTTACTCCTGAGAGAGCTTAATCTGAGTGAACGTGAACTAGGAGACACAAGAGTGATTCAGATTGCTGCTCTTCTCCAGGATAAACACTGTAAACTCAGCACACTTATGTGGGTATCTTACAACATTTCACATGTCACTACTAATAGCTACTAGTAATGTTACAGTTGTTGATAATTCTCCTTCAAGTCAGTGCAATTTTTATCTTAGCATCACAAAAAAAAAAATCACTAAAATACAGCTTTACTATTAATACACAAATGTCTTCCTAGCTGAGTTACAGAAACGGTTTTTGAAAAATGTAATTATAAGTTTAATTTAAGTGCACATTCAGGGGTTGGACAAAATATTGTAAACACGTGGGAAAAATCTAATATTTTATTCTGGTGTTTCACACCATTTGCCTGTAATACAACTTCTTTCTCAAAATTAGCAATATATTTTTATAGCATTTTTAATGTTAATGTTAAAAAGTAATAATATATATATATATATTTACCAATTTTTACAAATTATACCTTATTGTAGAGTTAATGAGCAGAAATAAACAACAGATGTAACAATAACAAAATAACAAACTTTGTGTTATTTTTAATGCACTTGTAGTGGTAATTTCTGAGTCAATTTAAAATGACAAATTATTGTCACACATGACAAGCAAATACTCCAAAACCTTGAATGATTATCATAAAATTGACATATTTTCTTTCTCTCTTCAGTTTGTGTAGATGCAGTATTACAGAGAAACAATGTATCATTCTGACTTCAGCTCTGAAATTAAATCCATCTCTCTTGAGAGAGCTGGAACTCAGTAAGAATGAGCTAAAAAACATAGGAGTGAATCACTTATGTGACGTACTGAAGGACTCACACTGTAAACTGGAGACATTGAGGTGAGGAACATTCACATGCGAGAATCATCGGGTGCAAAATTTACACAATCAAACTGCTGTTCGGACCCAAATGAAATAATATGAAGGCAGTCTAGTGTGGGCATGGAGAGCAATCAAACTTGGGTTTGGACCAGGCAAGCAAACCAAGAGTGAAAGCATCCTTAATGTCACTTGAACACTCTAAAGTAAAAAGTTTTTTACACTTGCAAAAATGTAGCTGATTGATGATTTAAGATTTATATTCATAATTTACATACAAGATTAAAACTATTTACATGCTGTTTTCTAATATCTTTATTGCATTATAGTAGTATATGTTTAACGCTCTGGAGTCGATTCACACATATACGGGTGATGAGGCATTTTCTCCTGATAACCCCCGAAAATAACTTAAATTACACTTTAACTTTTAATCGTACAGATAAGAGCAATACTGTAATAATAAAACTTCCTAATCATCGGGTAGAAGGAGGCGGGAACCGGCGGACAATCAAAACAAGACTTTAATTTCAAAATAAACACAAAACATTGCATCAGCCCCTCACAGACGACTGATGCACACAAATAAAAACCAAAACATAAAATAAAGCCCAGGCCTGGTCCTCTCTCGTCCTTCACTGTCGTTGCTCCTGTTTTATATCCCTCCATCTCCTCCGTGGGACTCTAGACCGGTGAGTGTCGCAGGTGTCGTTCATCCACCGCCCTCGCTTCTCTTTCCCACGTTCCTCGTCCTGCCACACTTGTAACATACCCCCATCGCCCCTCGCAGGCCCGGGGGTACCCACGAGACTGCGCTCTACTACCCCCCCCCCCCACACACACACCGCTCACGGGGACCTGTGGGAACCTGGGGGTAGGACAGACGAGGCGAGAGCAAAGGAGATGGAAGGAGGAGCGACAGAGATGAGAGAGGGGAGAGAGTAGAAAAATAAAAAATTCCGGTTCACAGGCGCACTGCTACTCCTCCGCGGTGCCTGCCGGTGGCACTGGACGGCCCTCGGCGGATGCACTGACACTCCTCCACCGCCCCGTGGACTGCGACGGCTCCTCCGGTTTTGGGCAGCCGGCAGGAGTCTCCCGTTCCCTGCTCCTCCCCATTCAGGCGGATGGCAGCAGGCTCCGGCCCTCTTGCAAATGGCGCCGACTCCTCCGCATCCTCAGAGATGGCAACCGCCCCTCCACATCGCGGGCGGCCGGCAGCGAGCTCGCCCGTCCCCGACAACTCACTCCAGCCCACCGCCTCGAGCGTTCATGGCGGCACACTCCTCGCCTGCTCGATTGGATTTTGCCTCAAACATGCGTCAATTTCGCTTCAAACCTTTGCTTTCTAAATGCATCTATTTAGCTCTAGACGTGTGAATGCATTCAAAAGGGTTGAGCGGCAAACTAGATGCAGTAGACGTGAATCTGATGCTCTATTCGCGTTTGATGTGATCGCAGCATAAGTCTCTTTTTATTTATGTATATTCTTTAATTAGGTTTCACATAATGTGTAAACATTTTACTAGTTAGACTTTTTCTAAACTATAATTCCTGACTAAACATATAATCAAGTGAAACATTGTGAAGTTTAAATAACAATATACACTATACCAGTGGTTCTCAACCTTTTTTCCAGTGGGCCGCAATATGGTCCGAGTGCAAGTCTCGCCGGCCGCACTCATATAATTTACATATTACGTCACCAATACAAACCAACCTGATTTATAATATTATAGCCTAAATATTATGATATCTAATCTATTACATTAATTGAAATAAATAAATAATTCTACTCCCCATAAATAAAACACCTGGTGCTGTCGGGAGCTAACCAATTTTGTGAGATTCAGCTCGAAAAGAGTAACTGCACAAAGAAGTTGCGATTGTAAAGCATGTTATACTTTACGCATGAGCAATCCGGATGCGTACACGGCCAGAGCGGACGCAGACTTCTTCAATTTATACTTTGCACTCTGATGGTCCGCTCTGCAACAAACATGTTAACAAACAATTGCCCAGAATTATTGCACATCTGTCTTTATATTCTGATATGCATGGATTGCACAGGTTCGAGTAGCAATGAGCTTCTTCACACTGCCTGCACATGTGCACTTGTACTTTTGAAGCCTACTAACCACACACACCTGTCTGCGCAGTCGTCTGCTCAGAGTCTCGGCACACACTCTCCGATGGCGATTTTTACGTCATGCCTACCTAGCGGTCCATACCGGACTTGTGGAAAGTTTAACAGAGGCTTTAAGATGCAGTCTTTAAGAGGTGCACGGGAGCATGACCTGACATGCAACATTTCAGAAGAGTTTGGCATAAAATATTATGTACATTTATCGAGGTTAGAAAAATCTTCCCCTTTAAAGATTAAATCTCGCCCTCAATTCAAGAATAAAAATAAATTTGGACAGTGGTTTGCTGTTTGTTTGTCAAAAATACTGGCATTGTATTATTATCCACCTAAAATAATGTAAAATACTAACTAATGACATGTTGTTTAGGCTTTCAGACTGCAGTATCACTGAAGAAGGTTATAAAGCTCTGGCTTCAGCTCTGAGATCAAACCCTTCACACCTGATAGAGCTGGATCTCAGAGGAAATGATCCTGGGCAATCAGGAGTGAAGGAGCTCAATGATTTACTACAGGATGATTCCTGTCAATTAAAGATCATCAGGTAATAAACATTGATATATTTTAACAATTGATGGGTCAAATAGACCAGTGTGGAATAGGAATAACATAAATTAAATTAAAATGCAATTTAGAGAAAATTAACAGACACACAACGGAAGTTGTGACAACATGATTTAAAAATATTAATTATCTAAATTCTTATCTTCTTCCTGTAGGTTTCTGAAAAGTCCTGCTGCACAGGAAGCATATGATTATCTCATTAAAGTTCTGGGTACAAGTCCATTACTACTGAAAGAACTGGATCTGAGTGAAGATAAAATTGGAGATTTGGATTGGGAGAAGATCTCTGCTCTTTTTATGGACTCCCATTGCAAACTGGAAAAAATTGTGTGAGTGATGTTTATTAACATCATTAAAGACTGTCAGTCACATGTGTGATCAGAAAAAAAAGAAAAAGTAAAGTGACAAAGCCAAGTATGGTGACCCATAATTAGAATTTGTGATCTGCATTTAACCCATCCAAAGTGCAAACACACAGCTGTGAACACACACACCGTGAACACACCTGGAGCAGTGGGCAGCCACTTACTGTATGTAGTGACGCCTGGGGAGCAGTTGGGGGTTGGGTGCCTTGCTCAAGGGCACCTCAGTCGTGGTATTGCCGGCCATAGACTCAAACCCACAACCTTAGGGTTAGGAGTCAAACTCTCTAACCCTAATATTAAGGCCTGTTGATCTGATGTTTGTTAAATATATCCTGAATATTAACCAATGCTGTTGTATTCTGTTTAGGCTGAATAATTGTAGGCTGACAGAGAAAACCTGTTCAGTTCTAGCTACTGTTCTCTCCTCCAAAACCATCCTGAAAGAGATGAACCTGAACAACAGCCGTCTGCTGGACTCAGGAGTCAAAGAGATCTGTGAGGGACTGAAGAATCCTGTGTGTGAGCTAAAGATACTTAAGTGAGTACATTTTACAATCGGCTACACTCAACACCACAATCTGTTAACCTAAAAAAATAGGAAAACATGTAAGATTACCAGTTTTCTAACTAAAACTAAAATAAAAATTAACTGTACTTAAAAGCAAACCCAACTAGAAAACATAACTAAACTCAAATAAGTAGTATGAAATTGAGATATATATGGATTACTTTCGAACAAATTAAAGTAAAAAAATAAAAATACCACAAATTCATTTGTGAACCTGGACCATAAAACCAGTCTTAAGTTACTGGGGTATATTTGTAGCAATAACAAAATATACACTGTATCGGAAAAAAATTATTGATTAGTAATATGCTTTGCTAAGAAGGATTAATTAATTTGGACAACTTTAAATGTGATTTTCTCAATATTTGAATTATATTTATATTATAATTATATTTTTTGCACCCTCAGATTCCATATTTTCAAATAGTTGTATGTAAATTTCATTTTCAAAGATTTGAACCTTATGACTGGTTTTGTGGTCCAGGGTCACATTTGTTCCTAATCAGTATAATATAAATATTGATGCCTATTCCTCTTGCTTCCATTAAACATCAAGAATATACTAAAGTGCGTTTATGCAATACAAATATTGAGCATCGCAATAGTCACACTTACAACAGCCGATAGTCAGTTGTTCCTGATGTGTACCAATCCATTGTTGACACCCATCACATGTGGTCTATTTAAATTCCCATTCTTCAGTGTCTCTTCCATCGCATTGCTGCTTGCAATTAACTCCCTCTTCCAACCCCAACTCCCCCAACTTAACCTGTAATCTGATCTAACTTTGTTCTTTCTTTACAGTAGCATTGGAAGTCATCTCTATCATGTTTTGTTTACAACTCATGTAATTGTGAATTGTAATTATGTATGCATATTGTGGTTCTGTTCTGTACCCCAGGGGGTTTGATTTGCTGCTCTCCCCGCTCTGTCCAAGCATGGACAGGCATGTGGATTGTTGCCCAGATCATAACCATACCGCCAACACTAACTGTATGCAATATAATTTGTCATAAATATACTTGACAGAAGTGGTCCTGATTGAAGTAAAGATATAAAAGTAGGTAGTATACAATTGTAGGCTGTACATCACCTGTGTTCTCCATATCCTGTTCATCTCTTAATAAAATAAGAATGGAGAATTACATAGACACGTTTAAAATAATAATAATAATAATAATAATAATAATAATAATAATGAATCTTCATTCCTGAAACATATTTAATATGTTGATATGTGTATCCCTCATGTATTATTATTATTATTTTGTTTTTATAAAATAAGTTGAAACTACACAACAGTCATGATTTTGAGCCAAAATATTAATTACATTTATTTTATTTATGTTGGTAGACTTTCAGATTGCAGTATCACTGAAGAAGGTTATAAAGCTCTGGAGTCAGCGCTAAGATCAAACCCTTCACACCTGATAGAGCTGGATCTCACAGGAAATGATCCTGGACAATCAGGAGTGAAGGAGCTCATCGATTTACAACAGGATCCAAACTGTCAACTGAAGACACTGAGGTGAGTGATTATTAAAAATTATTAAGTGCAATAGTTTTAAAACCACTGTTGCTAAAAGAGAATATAACTGTAAAAAATAAATTCATAAAAGCTTTGATTGTCTTAAAGCCCTTTCACAAAATAAATTTTAAAATATTAACATTCAATATGAAAATAAACTCAGTTTAGCTAAAAGAGAATAAAACAAAAAAAACTGAATTCATTAAAAGACATTTCACAAGCTTGTGAAAAAATATTCTCAATATATGTCAATATATTTTGTCTCTATGCAGGTTTCTGGGTCCTGCTGCAGATGAAGCCTGTCAGTATGTGAGTGGAATTGTGGGTAAAAACCCGTTACTCCTGAGAGAGCTGAATCTGAGTGAACATAAACTAGGAGACACAAGAGTGAATCAGATCACTGCTCTACTGCAGGATAAACACTGTAAACTCAACACACTGATGTGAGCATTTTTAGTTACATTTTTATTACACATTTAAAATATCTTAAAGTGACCAAAATCTGTTTTTGGGAATCCCTTAATAGTGGAATCAAGTACTTTCTGTTTGTAAATTGTCCCTCTCACGTTTATTTTAGTCTGTGTAAGTGTGGTCTAACGGAGGATAGCTGTTCAGCTCTTGCTACAGTCCTGAGATCAAACTCCAGTCTGAAAGAACTTGACATGAGCAACAATAATCTGCAGGATTCAGGAGTGAAGAAACTCCAGAACGGATTAAAAGACACAAACTGCACACTCAATAAACTCAGGTGAGTTTAATAAACCACTGTTGGAGTTTAATAATATTGTTCTCTTTTGTTCAATGTTTAAAAAAAATACTGGAGTAAACTAAGGAAAATGAAAGGTCTTGATTCTGACCCTATACCAGACATTCTCTGTCCAGAAGAGAAAATAAATTTATTGTATTTGAGGTTATAATATATATATAAAACATTCACTGATATTAATTTTGTAATAGATTTGATTTCTTTTTATTATCCTCTTTTTTCTAGTCTTTCAGACTGCAGTATAACTGAAGAAGGTTATAAAGCTCTGGCTTCAGCTCTGAGATCAAACCCTTCACACCTGATAGAGCTAGATCTCACAGGAAATGATCCTGGACTATCAGGAGTGAAGGAGCTCAGTGATTTACTACAGGATCCAAACTGTCAACTGAAGACACTGAGGTGAGAGATGATGAAATAAGAAAAATAAATGATGTGAATTATTTATAGATGTATTATTTCCCTAATAGAGTAAGGTACACAATTTGTTGCATCAAGATTGTTAAAACTTGAAAGATCATACAGAGTCATCAGCCGGGAGCCACCCATCATTGATGATCCCTGAACATATCTGGGTGGTGGAGCAGTGGCAGACATGTCTCCCTGCTATCCCGTCCAATCAGTTCTATGATCAGTCTTGCCCCTGCATCTTGTCTTTTCTCTGAATTCAGAGCCAGTATCTCCCTTCCTCTGCCTCCTTCGCCAGGTCTTTTAATGCCTTTGGCAAATTGGTTCCTCTGATACCAAGAGAGACTTCAGGAGCTGTTGGGTGGAGGTACCAATAAAGCCTCATCAGCCAACTTCCACTGGATAGGAGAAAGCACTCTAACGTGCCGCTTTGCACGTGACTAAGAGATTTGTGTACTTCTTCCACTCAAAAGTAGCCTCCAGACCATCTTCCAATGGCACAATCAGTTAAACAATGATGACTTTTTTTGTGATATTAGACCAAAGCAAGATGTGTGGCTGGAGGGAGGTTATGGTGATCTTCTGAGAGACTAGTTTTGTCAAAAATATAGATATTTCGATAAATATCGATACTAAAATATCTGAATGGACCAATACTAACTTCTCTTAAGTATCGATACACAGATACTAGCCGAGCTGTCACGTTCACTTCCACAGGCGTGTTGACAAACCCCACACATGACCGCAGTGCCTGTCTCGTCTCATTCACTCTGGTTAAATGGCTAAAGTGAATAGAAAGATAACAATTTTAAGGTTAGCGCAAATATATATTTACTCGCCGAACACTGACTGAGCACTTCAGAGTTCATTCTCATCAAGTCATCTCTGATATTTCTCAGTTCATCTCAATGGACGCGCAGTACACCTGTGTTTGATGTACCATGAGCTCTAGTGTAAAGGCGCACGACTCGCCGTCGCTTTCTCTCACACACAGAGAGTGCAGAGAAAGAGATTCTTACATACATGCAGAATAGACGCACTACATGTACCCACTAAACGATATTCTCTGTTGTATTTTCCTGTAAAAATTACGGAGTTCCTTAGTAGTGGGCGGAACAAATGCACAAACGGCAATCTCATTGGCTGGTGCTCACCTACTGAGCAAACCAGTTTGACCAAATGCAGACAACCTGATTAATATTCATGAATCCATTACTGTTCTTATTAGCAGAATTTGTTGAATAATTATTATCATCTTATCAGTGTTATTGTTAGTTATTTCCTTTTTTTAACAGAAACACTGAATGATCAACAAATTACCACCACCAGTCCTAAATTCAGTTAAAATGTCTATGCCTTCATATATGGTTACCAAGTTTTAATTATAATTACTAAAGTTCTATCATTAAATAATACTTGATTATCCAGATATCATATTATAATGCTTGACTGACTGATGTTACTTTCAGGTGTACTTTCAGGTATTTAAAAACTTGTGCCATTTTAAAAACATATACGGTATAATATATATCGTAGTGTATCAGTCTGGCAAGTAAATAAAAAAAAAATTACTAGCCAATGGCGATTCAATTGCCAAGGTGTCAGTAAGACTTGTTATATTATCTATAAATAAAATAATATTGTGGCAGTTTTTTCCCCTGTGGTATTGAAAATGGTATCGAATATCGATATTTTTCAAGGTATCATATCGAAGTTTGAAATTCCAGTATCCAGTGACAACACTATGAGGGACATTCAACTGGTGGTCAAGATCAGCTCTCAGCTCCCAGTTGCTTCCAAGTGACAGCAGGAATCACTCCTTTGTGGTGCTCATAAATAAGCTCCTCAGCCCCTTGCCTCACAAAATGGTTCAGGCCATGTGATGTTTAATGAAATGTTCAAAGTAATACTGTTAGATTAACAAGAGATTTCATAACAAACAATGTTTGATAATCTTAACATGTTTGTAATAGAATGCACATTAAATTGAATCCTGCTTCATCTTCTGCAGATTTTTGAGTCCTGCTGCAAATGAAGCCTGTCAGTATGTGTCTGGAATTGTGGGTAAAAACCCGTTGCTCCTGAGAGATCTTAATCTGGGTGAATGTGAATTAGGAGACACAAGAGTAAATCAGATCACTGCTCTACTGCAGGATAAGCACTGTAAACTCAACACACTGATGTGAGTATTTTATAACATTTCAATACTAATAACTTCTAGCAGCATGTTACAGTAGTTGATAATTCTCATTCAGGTCAGTACAATTTTTCTCTTAGCATCACAATAAAATCACAAAAATAGGTAACACTTTATTTCGTTTCGTATTTAGTTCACTTTAGACATTCTACTAACAGTAAGTAACTTTGCAACTACATGTCAACTAGCAGTTAGTAGGGTATTAGCAGACTGTCTGCTTAAAATCTTCTAACACTTTCTTTGTCAAATTATCAAACTAACCCTAAACCTATCCCAACAGTCTACTCTGAGAGTTAGTAGACGTGTATTAGTAAATAATGAGATTTAGGTCCCATGGGATATGCAGTTAGAAAGTTACTTGTTGTTAGTAGAATGTCTAAAGTGGACTATCAAAATAAAGTGTAACCCAAAAATACAGCTTCGATATGAATACACAGATTTCTTTCATAGAGCTACAAAAACAATTTCCAGCTGTAATTTCAATATAAGTTATATTAAAGTGTACATTCAGGGGTTGGATAAAATAGTGTGAACAATTGGGAAATAGCCAATATTTTATTCAGGATATTGCCACCATTTGCCTATAGTACAGCTTCCAGCCTTGTCAAAATATATTTTTATAGCACTCATGAATCTTTGTTAATGTTAGATAAGTTCAGTGGTTTGTTCATGTTAGTTTTTTTTTCTTTCTAACTTTTAATTAAAAAAATGAGTAGTAGCATTGTTTACATTAAAATATCATTTCTCATTGTAAGTCCATGTTAACTAATTGTTTATTTTTATTTTGTTTATTTTTACCATTTTTTAAATGATACCTTATTGTAGAGATATTGAGTAGGAAAATGAACAAAAGATGCAACAAACCAAGGGTGAAATTGAATTTATCTGAGTCTATTTAAAATGACAAATACTACCCACAAATCCTCCAAAACCTTGAATGATTATCATAAAATTTACCTATTTTCTTTTTCTTTCTCTCTTCAGTCTATATAGATGCAGTATTACAGAGAAACAATGTCTCATCCTGATTTCAGCTCTGAAATTAAACCCTTCATACCTGAGAGAACTGGACTTAAGTGAGAATGAACTAAAAGACACAGGATTGAATAACTTATGTGACGTTCTGAAAGATTCACACTGTAAACTGGAGAGACTGAGGTGAGGAACATTCACATACAAGAATCACAATACTTAGTCACTTGAACACTCTAAAGTAAAATTAAAAGTTTTTTACATAGGCAAAAATGTAGTTTTTGATGTTTTAAGATTTGTTCAAAATTTACAGACAACATTAAACTATTTACATTATGTTTTCTAATATCTTTATTGCATTATATTAGTATATGTCTAAATATGCATCACACTATTAGCAGGCCTACACTCTATTATTATCCGTTATACATATGTAAATATGTAAATTCACATTAAATGCAGGCATCAGAGACTCCTCTGTACTGCAATTATAAATTTTTTATGTTGATTTTTTAATACTGATTTGATACTGAATTTTGCATAAAATATTATGTAAATGTAGTAAGCATAAGAAAATCTTCCTCTGTAAATTAAAATCTCCCTCAATTGAAGGAGGAAAATATAGTGAACTGTCGTTTGCTGTTTGTTTGACAGAAAACAGGCATTGTATTAATCACCTAAACTAACAACAACATATGTTTTTAGGCTTTCAGACTGCAGTATCACTGAAGAAGGTTATAAAGCTCTGGCTTCAGCTCTGAGATCAAACCCTTCACACCTGATAGAGCTGGATCTGACAGGAAATGATCCTGGACAATCAGGAGTGGAGAAGCTCAGTGATTTACTACAGGATGATTCCTGTAAATTAAAGATCATCAGGTAATATACACTGAGACATTGAAATATTTAAAACTGAACCACAGATATAATATCAACTGTATGACAATAGAGGGTTAAATAGACCAGTGTGGAAAAGGAATAAAATGAAATGAATTCTAATGCAATTACAAGAATTAAAAGACCTTTCACAAGCTTTCTTTAAAATCAAACAATGGTAATCGAGTAGATGTGGCAGTGGGATGTCTGTCCTGTAGCTTGGTTATGAGGATGAGTGTCTCTCAGTGGACCTCAGTGAGGTCCATGCCAACAAGGACTTAAAAGCCTTAGTGATCTGAAACAAAGAGACAACAGCCAGAATGTGCACAGTAATATGCTTGTGCTTATAATGGTGAGGGAAGGAGGGTTGTGAGGCATTTAGGCATACCTACCGAGCAGTAGTGTCACGTATATATGTCCTGTGTCTGAAATCCAGCACAGCGTTAGTTCAATCAGGCCACGAAGGCATAGGCTGTGACCAGCTGATGCTGACCGCATCAACTGGTTGCAGCCTATGCCTCCGTGGCCTGACTGAACTATGCTGGGCTGGATTTCAGACAGGATTACTTTGGCAAGGTACTTGAGTTTCTTGAACATAATTTATCTTTGGCGGTCAAGTCAATTCACCTTTATTTAACTAGCGCTTTAAAATAAAATACATTGCGACAACTGAACAACATTCATTAGAAAAACAGTTTGTCAATAATGCAAAATGACAGTTAAAGGCAGTTCATCATTGAATTCAGTGATGTCACCTCTGTTAAGTTTAAATAGTGTCTGTGCATTCATTTGCAATCAAGTCAACGATATCACTGTAAATGAAGTGACCCCAACTAAGCAAGCCAGAGGCGACAGCGGCAAGGAACCAAAACTCCATTGGTGACAGAATGTAGAAAAAATCTTGAGAGAAACCAGGCTCAGTTGGGGGGCCAGTTCTCCTCTGACCAGACAAAACCAGCAGTTCAATTCCAGGCTGCAGCAAAGTAAGATTGTGCAGAAGAATCATCTGTCTTGTCCTGGTGGTAATCTGAGACAAGGTCTTTACAGGGGATCTGTATCTGGGGCTCTAGTTGTCCTGGACTCCACTGTCTTTCAGGGCAGTAGAGGTCCTTTCTAGGTGCCAATCCACCATCTGGTCTGGATACGTACTGGATCCGGGCGACTGCACTTACCCTCTGATCTACAGATTGGATCTGGTGACTACGGTGACCTCAGAATAAGAGAGAAACAGACTAATATTAGCATAGATGCCATTCTTCTAATGATGTAGCAAGTACATCGGGTGTTATGGGTGTTCCCGGTTTTGGTTTACCTAATTAATGCAGCCTAAAAATCCTTTAACGGATTTGGATATTAGAAGCATATCAGTGTGTTATGTGTAAGCCAGGTTAAAGAGATGGGTCTTTAATCTAGATTTAAATTGCAAGAGTGTGTCTGCCTCTGGAACGATGTTAGGTAGGTTATTCCAGAGTTTAGGAGCCAAATAAGAAAAGTATCTGCCGTCCACAGTTGATTTTGATATTCTATGTATTATAAAATTGCCTGAGTTTTCAGAATGCAGCGGGCGTGGGAGATAATGCAACAAGAGCTCCTTCAAATACTGAGGTGCTAAACCATTAAGGGCTTTATAAGTAATAAGCAAGATTTTAAAATCTATACGATGTTTGATTGGGAGCCAGTGCATTGTTGACAGGACCGGGCTAATACAGTCATACTTCCTGGTTCTAGGAAGAACTCTTGCTGCTGGATTTTGGACTAGCTGTAGTTTATTTACTAACCATGCAGAACAACAAATGCTAGAAAAAATGCTTTCTAAGGAAAGATTGCTATCAAATAGCACACCTAGGTTCCTAACTGATGACAGAGAATGACAGAGCAGCCATCAAGTCTTAGACAGTGTTCTATGTTAATACATGCAGAGTTTTTAGATCCTATCATTAACACCTCTTTTTTGAGAATTTAGCAGTAAGAAATTAATCGTCATCCAGTTTTTTATATCGACTATGCATTCCATTAGTTTTTTTTAAATTGGGGTGTTTCACCGGGCTGCGAAAATAAATAAATAAAATAGAGCTGAGTATAATCAGCATAATAGTGAAAGCTAACACCATGTTTCCTGATGATATCTCCCACGGGTAACATTTAAAGCGTGTAGAGTATCGGCCCTAGTAGTGAGCCTTGAGGTACTCCATACTGCACTTGTGATTGATATGATACAGTACAGACCAAAAGTTTGGACAAACCTTCACATTCAAAGAGTTTTCTTTATTTTCATGACTATGAAAATTGTAGAGTCACACTGAAGGCATCAAGGGCTATTTGACCAAGAAGGAGAGTGTTGGGGTGCTGCGCCAGATGACCTGGCCTCCACAGTCACCGGACCTGAACCCAATCGAGATGGTTTAGGGGTGAGCTAGACCACAGACTGAAGGCAAAAGGGCCAACAAGTGCTAAGCATCTCTCGGGGGAACTCCTTCAAGACTGTTGGAAGTCCATTTCAGGTGACTACCTCTTGAAGCTCATCAAGAGAATGCCAAGAGTGTGCAAAGCAGTAATCAAAGTAAAAGGTGGCTACTTTGAAGAACCTAGAATGACACATTTTCAGTTTTTTCACACTTTTTTTGTTATGTATATAATTCCATATATAATTCCACATGTGTTAATTCATAGTTTTGATGCCTTCAGTGTGAATCTACAATTTCCATGCTTTATTTTTCGTTAATTTAGCCACTGTATTAAATAAATACCTGGGGTTATGTTTGTTTTCTTCTAAAAGAGAAGAAAAGTAATCGGACCAGCAGTTTTTAATGCTTTTCTGTAGGATAGGTTACTTTCCCGCCAAGCAATACGAAATACCTCTAGTTTTGTTTTCCTCCAGCTGCTCGCCATTTTTTGGGCTGCTCTCTTTGGGGTGGAATTATGCTCATTATACCATGGTGAGTGTTTTCCTTAACCTTCTTTCGGCATAAAGGAGCAACTGTATTTAAAATGATAGAAAAGAGAGAGTCCATAGTTTTCGTTACATTATCAAGTTTTGGATATGCTAAGGAATTCGGATACATCAGGAAGATAACTTACAAAGCAGTCTTTTGTGGTAGAAGTGATGGTTCTACCATACTTGTAACAAGAAGTAGAATTTTACAATTTTAACTTACAAGTCTGTATGGTGCCCTGGTGGCCTGGATACAGTACCCAGTACAAACATCATAGGGGATTTATCATTAACATTTGTTTCTCTGGATAATGTTATATGAAGCACCATTACTTCAAATGAGTTATACTTGAAGCCTGCACTCTGAGAAGTCCATATTGCATCTGTTTTTTTATTTTTTGAACCTCAATTATTACTCTTAAACTTGTTTGGACGTTTTTTTGTATTTTCTTGTTCGAGGAACAGACAGTCTTTATAGTGTGATATCTAGGTGAAAGAGTCTCTATGTGCTGAGAATTAACTGACCTCTGTGACGTGAGGCAGTTAGCAGATGTTCGGTTTAGCCAGTCTGTCTGCTTCCTGACCTGGGCCCCAGTTAGTCAAGTACAAACTCTAAGACTATGTGCCATATTTCTAGAGAGAAGATTGGTGCCACCCCAGGAGGTCTGCCCCAAAAGCTTGTCCAATTGTCTATGAAACCTATGTTATTCTGCGGGCACCACTTAGACATCCAGCCATTGAGTGATGACAATTTTCTATGCATCTCGTCACCACGGTAAGCAGGAAGGGGACCAGAGCATATTACAGTGTCTGACATCATGGTTGCAAGTTCACACTGCTCTTTAATATTATTTTTAGTGATCTTCGACTGGCAAAGTTGAAAATCGTTAACGCCAGCTTGAATAACAATCTTACTGTGTTTACGTTTAGCATTTGCCAGCACTTTTAAATTTGCCAAGATGTCAGGCACTCTGGTTCCCGGTAAATATTTGACTATGGTGGCTGGTGTCTCTATATTCACGTTCCGTATAGTAGAATTGCTAATAACTAGAGATCTTTCATCAGGTTTTCCCACGACTACGCTGCCTCACTGTCACCCAGTTGCCCTACTGCAGGGCCTCTGTTGCAGGAACAGAACAATGTACAGGAATCCCTGAGCTAGACACATCCAAAGCCGTATCTAGAGTCCTAACATTCTTACTGTCCTCAATTAAAATTTGGATGTGTTTCTCTAATTCTGAAATCTTCTCTGTCAGCCTAACCATTTCTCTGCATTTATCACATGTGAATCCCTCATCGCCGACATAGATAGATAAACTTTACATGTGACAAGATGTGCAAATAGCAGGAGAAGCCATTACTCACAAGTGCTTGATGAAATATTCTTACCATAGTTGTTTGAAAAACTGGAGCGAGAGAGGACAGGAGAATAAAAAACAGCGATAGGTACGAATGAAAACGCTAATGACAAGCTAATGAGTGCTAATGCAATGCAGGAGATAACATACCTCCCCCAAACATAATGGGAGGTATTACTGCCTGAAGAAGAACCCCCCCCCAAAAAAAAACCCATCTTTGTTCCATTCTTGCAAAAGAGAAACGACAATGTTATTGAGAGAGTCTTAATGCAGAATGTCAAGCGCCTCTTTAATTTAAGTAGCAGTCAAACAGCAAAGGGTGTTCTCTCCAGCGGGAAAAACAGCAGGCCCTTTCTTTTCCTCCCTCGCTGAGGGATAGAACAGCAAGCTCCAGTAGTTATCAGTGTTTGGAATAATGCCGTTTAAAAGAACAGTGTTAGGTAACGATGTTATTTTTAACATTACTGGACGTTAAATGCTGTGCGTTACTATGCATTGATTTAATAAACTATGTAATCCGAACGCACCCCTGGCTGACACAGCGAGTGAGAAGGTGGGTTGATTAATAACAAGATAAGCAATTATGATTGAGTCATGTTTCATAGTAGCCAATCAGAGCCAGTGTTTTTGCACACATGCCGGCACACGCGCCAGCAGCACCAAACACACACACACACACACGTAACAGCAGCACCTTTTCAAGGTGGAGAGACAATATAAGCACTACTTCAAATTAATTTTGGTCAAAGGCAGGAGCGTGCATGTAATGTGTAGCCTACATGTAATGTGTGACACACACATCTACAAAGCTAGTGGCCAAAAACACTTTTCTTACAAAGATAATAGTTGAAGTGCAGGATAAAACTCTTGCTGTCTGTTGACGTGCAATAAATATCGAAAGTTATTTACAAACACCTGTCTGTTCTACTCATTTCAACTGACTTGTGAAAACTGCAACAAAAAAAAAATTGACTCTTTTTTTGAATTTGAAACCTTTTTTTTTTTTTTTTTACAGTAACGCAAATAGTTTCTTTCCCTGGTAACGGGTTACTTTTATTTTAGAGTAATTCAGTTACTAACTGGCTAACTAAATTACTTTTGGAACAAGTAGTGAGTAACTATAACTAATTACTTTTTTAAAGTAAGGTTCCCAACAGTGGTAGTTATAGCAGACACCTTTAGTTATATCAGCAAAGGGTGTTCTCTCCAGAGGGAGAAAACAGCAGGCCCTTTTTTTTTTTTTTTGAGGGGTGTTCATTCCTCTCTGAGTCATAGAACAGCAGACCCCTGTAGTTATAGCAGCAAGGGTGTTCTCTCCAGCGGGAAAAAACAGCAGGCCCTTTTCTTTTCTTCCCTCATGTCAGGGGTAGAACAGCAGCCCCCTACAGTTAAAGCAGCAAAGAATGTTCTCTCCAGCGGGTGAAAATTGCAGGCCCTATTTTTTATTTTTTATTTTTTTTGTAAATATACATTTAATACTGAATTTCCACAGTCATCAAACTTTTTATATTTAGCTGTAGATCATGCTGTATACCATTACTCTGCCTCAGAAGCCTGTCCAAAATCAGTTCATGAGGTGACTTTTGGCAAAAAATGCTGCCTGCAAGTCATGGGGTGCATTCGACTTGAAGCACGGCTACGGATGGCGGTCAACGAGAGCAGCCGCTTGCAGTCGGGGTGGAGTTGAAAACAGACATGTCAAGCCAGACACTTTCTTCTCCCGTTAGTGACACTCACACGGTGTTTGCATACTTTATCACAGATAAAGTAAATAAAATTCAGTATTTGTCAAACACACAGACGTTTCAGAAATGTTTTTATGAGCAAAAGAAATACTTTTTATATACTGCTTAATACAGCAACATATTTTCAAGACTAAATTCAACAAGAATTGTTATATATATTATTTAAATACTAATACAGTGGGGTATATAAGCTTTTATCTGTGTTCTATAATAAACGTGACTCAATACGACATTGCGAAACATAAATTTGTGGCCATTTATTTGAACTGCTACTGTTGAATAAACCCCGAAACACACGTGATCATTGTCATGTGGTGAATCTGGCCAATCGTGAAGCAGCTGTATCATCATCAGCACTCTTGCAGTCGCTCTGGAGAAACTGTGGCGGCTGAGTCAGCCAACTGCTCTCAAAAAGCTCTCGCGACACTTTGATGCCACATTTGACAGTCTTGTGGCATCAGCGCAGTCTCATGTCGGACAAAATTTCTAACCGGCATGCACTGCTTCGAGTCAGATTGGGATAGTTTTGCACAGTGCTGCGTGAAGTCAAATGCCTGATACTCAGCTGCCTAAAGTTTCGGATGCAGCCAGTAAATTCTCATTAGTGATTCCCGATGGTTTTAGAGGACGATTACTCCTCGTCACTCCCTGTTGTTCAGAGTGTAGTACACAAGGGTTCTTACACCTTCAAAAGTAAAATTCAAGCACTTCCAAGGACATTTCAATTTTACAGCACTTTACAACTTTGGTAAATTACCTGTTGACATATATAATCTTACTTTAGTTAAAGCACATGCACAGATACAACACAGACACACCTTACTTTGTATATTTTTGAAGGCACGTTAGCAATTTGCATTGTTCCAAACAAATCTGCAAATTGCCAGCAGGTGGCACATTTGGACCGGTTCAAACAGTTTGTATGATCGTCCTTACATTTGAATGTCCTTAGATTTTAGTCACAGTGACGATTAATGTTGATTATATTTTTGGTGGGAGAATGAGATGTAATATTTATACATCCTTCAATAGGTAGTTTTAGTAGCAAAAAACAAGATGGTTAACCCATTTGGGATTTGAACATGCAGAACCTAGCAAAAAACATTCCTGATTAATGACTGATGATTCCACTGCATCTCACAAATTACACCACAAATTAATTTTTGTTTATATTGTTTCCACTGTTTATAATGACAATATTCAAAGAGAGTCCAGTCCAGTGAGCGCATGATCTGAACACAACTGTAGCATTCAACGCCATGTGTGATTAATTATAATGCCAATAAAAACTACCCTAATGCTGGCGAACCCTGCATTAAAATTATATGCATTGCAATTCGATCTTAAATGTATACCACAATAACAATTTCCTTCATTTTCACGTTTCTCTTTAATTATTACAATCTTAAGATTTAGTTTAACTGAGCAGGGGACATTTTGTTTACTTTTATATGCACAAAGAGCAACCTTTCATATGGAAAACAACCAAGCAGACTTAACAGGGTGCTACTCAAGTATTTAGTTCTCGGTTTACCATAATTTGTCATTTCGAGCCATCGCTGAGTGAAGCAGCAACCTCTGGCAATGTTTTTTTTTCTTCTCCTCTTTCCCTCTCCTCTATCTGAGGGCACGTGATATTAAAGAGCACACTACAGCCACACGCGCTGATTTGAGGAGCTGCTTTTTTATGAACAACAATGATTAACCATTCAGTAAGAAAGCTAATTATGAACCAATACACTGCATTTTCAAGCAGTTTATCTAAATCCAAGCATTTTTTTATTATTAAACCTTGAAATCACTGCATTAAGTTTGTCTTGATCATTTTCAAGGATTTCAAGCATCCATATGATCCCATATGATGGTGAACGAAACAAGTAAAAAGCCTTGACCTTTTGGGAAGCCAGCATAAACATAAATCCCGCTTATGCAACATCAGGTCTAGCACGATATGGTACTGGACACTAGATAAGCCTCAAACAAGCAAGCAATCCAAATACCCTGATAGCTTTAAGCAAAGACCTTCTGAAGTGCATAGAGTGTGGCAGCATCCCCTTACGGAAGATAGAAGTACCGAAGGATGCTCTTTTAAAACAGCTAAAAAGATCAACATGCCCCTTTGAAGCAGTACGGCATAAGATCAGTACTCGAATTTAGGCAAAAGCATAAGGCCTTGTCCAGATAACTTTTAGCATTTATATGAGCTAAATTTACAATCTGTACATTTAGTATCAAGCACTTTATCGATACACCAGTTAGCCTGAGCAACAGCATATCATTGATTTTAACAGTGTGTTGACTTAAGCAAATTCGCTTAAGTTGACAACTTGAAATCTGGAAAGATAGGCTACTCAGTGGGAATCCTGCCCAAAAAAAATCCTGATTTAACGCTTCCTATGGAGATGGATTCGCCATATGATTAGTTCCTGAGCAAGCGATAGCTCTTGCAAGCAGTTTGAGCCTTGCAAGCCATTTGAGCATACTTACTGAGCAGTAGTGCCATGTATATATGTCCTGTGTCTAATAGGAGAATGGTAGTGATTGGAGCTATTTGACAGCTGACCGCATTAGCTGGTCACAGCCTATGCCTCGATATAAAAACACTAAATTAACTAACTAATGATCTAAATTGTTATCTTTTTCCTGTAGGTTTCTGAAAAGTCCTGCTGCACAAGATGTGTGTGATTATCTTACCAAAGTTCTGGCTAAAAGTCCATTATTACTGACAGAACTGGATCTGAGTGAAGATAAAATTGGAGATTTGGATTGGGAGAAGCTCTCTGCTCTTTTGGTGGACTCTCATTGCAAACTGGAGAAAATAAAGTTAGTGATGTTATCCATTCATAACTTTTGTTTATCATTACTAAAGACTAGCAGTCGCGTGTGATCAGATATAAAGGCCGTTGATCTGATGTGTGTTGAATATGTCCTGAATATTAATTAATGCTGTTTTATTCTGTTTAGGCTGAATAATTGTGAGCTGACAGAGAAAAGCTGTTCAGTTCTAGCTACTGTTCTCTCCTCCAAAACCATCCTGAAAGAGCTGAACCTGAACAACAGTCGTCTGCTGGACTCAGGAGTCAAAGTGATCTGTGAGGGACTGAAGAAACCTGTGTGTGAGCTGGAGATACTCAAGTTAGTACATTTTACCGTATGCACTCAACACCACAGCAGTGAGATCAATATTGCACATTGGCAGATTATGGAAATATAATATACAGATATTTTAATGTGTTCACCTCCAGAAACAGGAAAACATGTAAGATTACCAGTTTTCTAACTAAAACTAAAATCTAAATTTGTTAACTGTACTAAAATAAAAAATAAAAAGCAAACACAACAGAAAAACTTAACTAAACTCTTTAAAACCAATTCATATAAAAAATACTACATATTCATTTGTTTTTCCTAAGCAGTTTAATATAATTATTGGCGTATATTCACATTGCTTTCATCAAACATGGAGAATATACAAATGTTTAATGCAATACAAATGTAAATATATAACACATATGAGATTTAGAACGTTCTGTGACGTCACATAACTGCCAAATTCAAACTGCGTTTTAGTATTATTAACCACATAATGCAAATGTTAGGTTTCAGGCATTTAAATACACATAAATACTAGAAAAACAATACATTTAGAGTTGGAAAAATACATGCATATGTCTATGGAAGCAACAATAACAATCCATTCAAATTAAATTTGCAGATGTTTTTTATTCTTATCAGATACACTTATGAACTATAAAGTTCACTCTATTCTTAAAACAGTTCACCGCCCGCTTATTACTTGTATTTCGGTAGAGATTGATGAATTTACGTCTGTAAATCTGACTGACAGGCCTCTCTGAACTGTAGTGTGAACAAACAGGGCGGTGCCCATCTCACATTACAGATCACGATCAAGATCATTGAGTTTTCAAATGACAAAACACTAATTTACACATATGTATAGGAATATCAGTTTGTTTATTAAATGGTATGCAAGTTTGTAAATATTTTAAATAAAAAAGGAAAAATGAAATAAAAACGATCCCTCATACAGTGTTATTGTAGATGCAGTGTGTCACGTGACAAGCCTTACCCCTGTTTCACACTGCAAGCGTGAGCGGAGCGTCCTCGCAACTACATCGTCTCTGCAGCAGCAGACTCTTGCGAGTATTCTAACTGGAAGCGTATAAGTACAGCATCACAGCAGTGGCTGCAAAGCGTGTTCGGCAGACAGTAGAACCATTTCAAACAATGGGTATAATTCTTTCAACATTTGTTTTTATAACAATACACCATACTTTCACCCAAAATGAATAATTAAAAAGTTTACATATTTTTTATACTTAATTTTCTTTTCTGCCATAATTGTTAAAACACTAGACATTGTCGTTGTTGTTAAAACTCTTAACATGCTTATTCTGTGCATTTTGAAAAAGTTTTGTGTAAAATCATATTTATTTTTCCATCAAAAGTGTGCTTTCAAGTTAATTGAGCGTGAACAGCACAGCAAAAAACCCCGCTTCACTGCTGTTCACGCGACGCTCCTGCTTGACGCTCATGCGCTGCTCCTGGTCCCGGTGTGAATGCACTCATTGATTAACATGGACGCTGCTCGCGCACCGCTCATGCTTGCGGTGTGAAACAGGGGTTACGTGTAGCTTGTGTAAATCCTAGTTACCACGAGATTTAAATCCTGTGGCAAAAAAGAGAAACAAATAGAGACATCATTAGCGTAGCTGCAGTTCCAACACAGTAAAATTTATTAGTTTAACCCAAGCTAAAGAATAAGAATGTGCATTTGATCAGATGCAACTGCAGTCACAATTTATGAGATGCATTATTCGAATGCTTGGCGAAAGAGATGTGTTTTTAATCTAGATTTAAACAGAGAGAGTGTGTCTGAACCCCAACATTATCAGGAAGGCTATTCCAGAGGTCGGGAGCCAAATGTGAAAAAGCTCTACCTCCTTTAGTGGACTTTGCTATCCTAGGAGCTACCAAAAGCTAAGGTTTTGTGACCTTAGGGAACGTGATGGGCTATAGCGTAGTATAAGTCTAGTTAGGTACACAGGAGCTAAACCATTTAGGGCCTTACAGGTAGGTAATGATAATTTGTAACTGATACGGAACTTAATAGGTAGCCAGTGCAGAGACTGTAAAATTGGGGTAATATGATCATATTTTCTTGACCTCGTAAGGACTCTAGCTGCTGCATTTTGGACTGCTGCAACAACCACCTATAAGTGCATTAAAATAGTCCAATCTAGATATCATGAATGCATGAACTAGCTTTTCTGCATCAGAACAGGTAACACATTTCGTAGCTTGGTAATGTTTCTAAGATGGAAGAATGCAGTTTTTGTAACATGGGAAATATGGTTTTCAAAAGACAAGTTGCTGTCTAATATAACACCCAGATTTTTGTAACTGAAGAGGAAGTAACAGTACATCCGTCTAGTTGCAAACTGTAGTCTACTAGATTCTGTGTACTGTTTTTTGGTCCAATACTTAATATCTCTTTCTTATCCAAATTTAATAGAAGAAAATTATTGGTCATCCAATCTTTTACAGTTTTAACAGACTCCGTTAGCTTAGATAATTTAGAAATTTCATCTAGTCTCGTTGAGATACAGTATATAGCTGAGTATCATCAGCATAAACAGTGGAAGCAAATCCCATATTTTCTAATAATATTAACAAGGGGCAACATGTACAATGAAAAAAACAGAAGGGGACCTAGGACATATCCTTGTAGCACTCCATATTTTACTGGTGATAAATGAGATGACTCCCCATTTAAATAAACAAAATGGTAGTGCTCAGACAGGTAGGATCTAAACCATCTTAGAGCCTGTCCTTGAATACCTGTATAGTTTTGTAATCAATCTATGAGTATGTCATGATCTATGATGTAGAACAAAACACTAAGATCAAGTAAAACTAGCAATGAGATGCAGCCTTGATCTGACGCAAGAAGCAGGTAATTTGTAATACTAACAAGTGCCGTTTCTGTGCTATGATGGGGCCTGAAACCTGACTTAAATTCTTCATACAGATAATTTTCTTTGCAGGAAGGAGTTAAATTGAGCAGACACAACTTCTTCTAAAATTTTTGACAAATTGAAGATTTGAAATATAATTTGTATATATAATTTGGCAGTTAACTACGATCTAGTTTTGTTTTCTTAATAAGAGGCTTAATAACCTGATGAGTGGGCCCGATGACATTTTGATTAACTCCAAAAGAGTTTATTAGATCAGTAAACACAAGTCCTAATGCATCATTTGTATTATCAATGTGAGTATTAAAATCTCCCATGAATAGCACTTTATCAGATGTAAACAAAAGGTCTGAGAGGACATCCTCAAATTCTTTTAGAAATTCTGTATACGGACCTGGTGGTCGATACACAGTAGCCAGAGCAAGAGACACAATATATTTCTTTTCCATATCTGACAGTGTAACATTAAGCAGAAGTATTTTTAATAAGTTAAACCTGTATCCTGTTTTCAGGATAATATTGAGAATATCACTATATATTGTTGCAACACCTCCCCCACGACCAGTCTGACGGGGCTCATGCTTATAACAGGTGGAGTAGACTCATTTAGACCAATATAATCATTTGGTTTTAGCCAGGTTTCAGTCAAGCAGAGTACATCAAAACTATTATCTGTGATCAATTAATTTACAATAACTGCTTTGGGTGTGAGTGATCTAATATTTATAAGCTCAAACTTTTTGGAGCGAAGCTTCCTGGAGATGTTGTCAGAGAGCAGCTCCGCTGGGTTCTTGACCAATTAGAATTATACACATCCAAACTGGGTAAAGGGGCCTCAATATTTTGCCCCTTAGAAGACATAATGTCATAAAAGGGAGAAAAAGATGATCTACGCCAATTAATCCCATGTGTTGGCTCTTTATCTTTCCATTCTTACTTTTGTGTGACTGTCTGAACTGCTACTGTTACTTGAAAACTGGACCCTCCACCCCCCCATGGCAAAAGCACACAGAAGAGGGGCAGTACAGCTGTGGAATAATTGCTCACTCTGGTGGGACCGCTAGACTATTTTAAACTCAACACTGAAAAGGCTAATAAATTAATAAGGGAGATCAATTAAACAGAGAAATTTAAAAAAGAAAAAAAAAGAAATGTAATTCCTGAAACATATATATTAATCTTTTGATATGTGATCTGTAGCCCTAAACAACTAATTAAATACATAAGAAATAAAATTAAACTATAAAACAGTCATGATTTTGAGCCTCAATATTAATTCAAATTGTACTTTTTTAATGTTTGTAGACTTTCAGACTGCAGTATCACTGAAGAAGGTTATAAAGCTCTGGCTTCAGCTGTGAGATCAAACCCTTCACACCTGAAAGAGCTGGATCTCACAGGAAATGATCCTGGACAATCAGGAGTGAAGGAGCTCAATGATTTACTACAGAATCCAAACTGTCAGGTGAAGACACTGAGGTGAGTGATATAAAAATAATTAAGTGCAATAGTTTTAAAACCATTGTAGCTTAAAGAGAATGTAACTGTCTAAAATAAATTCATAAAAGCTTTGATTGACTTAAGACCCTTCCACAAAATGAATTTGAAAATATTGAGATTCAGTATGAACATAAACCCAGTTTAGCTGAAAAATAATATAAAAAACATATTTAGCTTGTGAAAAAGTACTTAATGTATGTCAATATATTTCCTCTTTCTGCAGGTTTTTGGGTCCTGCTGCAGATGAAGCCTGTCAGTATGTGAGTGGAATTGTGGGTAAAAACCCATTACTTTTGAGAGAGCTGAATCTGAGTGAATGTGAACTAGGAGACACACGACTGAATCAGATCGCTGCTCTGCTGCAGGATAAACACTGTACACTCAAAACACTGAAGTGAGCATTTTTAGTTACATTTTTATTACACATTCAAAATATCTTAAATGAGGTAAACAAAATAAATTTTCGGGAATCCCCTAAAAGTGGAATCAAGTACTTTGTATTTGTAAATGGTTCCTCTCACATTCATTTTAGGCTGTGCAATTGTGGTCTAACAGAGGAAAGCTGCTTAGTTCTCGCTACAGTCCTGAGATCAAACTCCAGTCTGAAAGAACTTGACATGAGCAACAATAATCTGCAGGATTCAGGAGTGAAGAAACTCCAGAGCGGATTAGAAGACACAAACTGCACACTCACAAAACTAAGGTGAGTTTAATAAACCACCATTGGAGTTTAATAATGTTATCTTTTGTTCAAAGTTAAAAATAAGGAAAATGAAGAGTCATGCTTCTGTCCCTAGGCCTGCCATCTCAGCCAAGAAGAGAAAATGAATTTAGTGTATTTGGGGTTTTAAGATATAAAAAACATACACTGATATTTATTTTATTAGTTATATATATATATATATATATATATATATATATATATATATATATATATATATATATATATATATATATATATATATAAATTGTTTATTTTTTTTAAATCCTTATTCTTTAGTCTTTCAGACTGCAGTATCACTGAAGAAGGTTATAAAGCTCTGGCTTTAGCTCTGAGATCAAACCCTTCACACATGATAGAGCTGGATCTCACAGGAAATGATCCTGGAGAATCAGGAGTGAAGCAGCTCAATGATTTACTACAGGATCCAAAATGTCAACTAAAGAAGCTGAGGTAAGATGTGAACAAGTTTTACATTGGAAATTTATCATGCACAAGCTAATTATCTATTTGTCTTATCTGCTTAAAACCCAGAAGGATCTTGAGATGGTAATTTCATTTTGGAGACTCATGATCTAGTGAATTTTTGCTTTGTTGGACATTTTGGACGTCTTCCGATGCTTGTAGTAAAATTGATTTCACTTGAATAATTGTTGCCTTTTTGACTTTAGTTTCAAAACAATGTTTATGTATTTAAATGTTCAAAGTAAAACTGTTCAAAGTAGCTGCAGCTTTCATTCACAAACATAATTTCTGTCACATGTATGTTACTGTTATCCTTATTTTGGTCCTTCCTGTGCCTGTCCTCATCATTGGTTCCCAACTGTGTTTCATTAATTACTTCAATTGCTCCCAGATCTTTCCCATTGGTGTCTATGTATTTATAGGAATAAATACACAGACTGCTTCTGGATGTGACTAAAATATGATAGTTTGCTTAAATTCCTGACTCCAGATGATTGCCGCAGACCCTTAGTGGATTTTGTTAATTACGTTATTAGAGATGCATGGTTCTAAGTTCCTAGTAGATGCAGAGGATCCTCATCCTCCTCCCATGCGGAAGCATTTGGACACTCCAACTCACCACAAGCTAGCTCCTTCAACATATCCTTTCCTTCCACACTTTCCCCGAATCCTCCAAAGCTCCTCTTTAGACATCTGCCAAGGATTGAGAGTCACTCAACTCTCCTGCCTGCTGCCATTCGCCTCTCACCCAAGCCTGGTGGTTGCTAATGTGGCAAGCCTTCCACCCCAAAAATTCCCTCCTGTACCAGCTCCTTAAAAGCACTTTGCTGTGCCTGCTTTCAAGGAGGGCTCCTGTTCCCTAGTATACCCCACAGAGGGCTCCTGTTCCCGAGTATAGCCCACAGAGGGCTCCTGGTCCCCGGTAAGCCAAGGGAGGGCTACTGATTGCCCTTTAAGCCCAGGAAGGGCTCCTGATTCCCTGTTAAGCCCAGGAAGTACTCCAGATCTCCAGTCACCCCCAGAGCTTGCTCCAGTGTCGGCTCCAGCCCCAGAGTGCACTCCAGCGATCTGTCACGTGTATATTCCTGTAATCCTTATTTGGTCCTTCCTGTGCCTGCCCTCATCATGTGAATTCATTCCCAGCTGTATTTCATCAATTGGTTAATTTGCTCCCAGGTGTGTCCCATTGGTGTCTGTGTACTTAATGTGTTCCCAGTCCCTAGTTCTCTATCTGCTGGTAAATGTTGTTGTACAAATGTCCTACCTGAATTCCTGAGTGTCAACCTTAGTTTATTGTGAAATTAAATTCCAAGAATAAGTATTCTCCAGCATCTCCTTGTCCCTCCCTCTTGCACAGTGACAGTTTGATAATCATAGTATGTTTTATATATATATATAATGCACACTGAATTGGATCCTACTTTAAATTATTTTCTGCAGGTTTTTGGGTCCTGCTGCAGATGAAGCCTATCAGTATGCGACTGAAGTTCAGGGTGAAAACCCATTACTCCTGAAAGAGCTGAATCTGAGTTTACATGAACTAGGAGACACACGAGTGAGTCAGATTTCTGCTCTACTGCAGGATAAACACTGTAACTCAGCGCACTGACGTGAGTATTTTACATTATTTGACATGTTACATGAATACTAGGTGTTATGAAGTTGTCCTGCTCCAACTTTACAAAATCAACAAGGCACATAGAATGAACTATTAAACAGGCAATTATAAACATGTACAATTAAAATGTGACTGTTTGCATGACTTTGTTTTGAATGATGCCTTATGTGTGACCAAAAAGTAATTATTATTTGTTTCAGCTGTTTGATCTCGCTGGTGCCTCGCACACATATTCACTGAAAACAGCAGTTGTTCACGAGACATTCGGCGTGAGCACTTTGACATAGGCTATTGATAATTAGGATTTTTTCCATCAATACTGAAATGCACACAGCCTATTTACCTCATGAATAATAGTTAAGCTTCAAATGGGCAACATCACGAATATGGAAATGTTTAGATTTCTCCCGACTGAGAAAGCCCAACCTTACCTTATGCTTAGCTTTAAATTATTATTATTATTTTATTTTTTATTACTAAGCCTATATTATTATATACTGCAATTATATTTATCCATTAGAATTATATATTTGTAATTCTTGTTTGGTTCTGATAAATTTGTTAAATTTAAAGGATTTGTTGTAAAATATTTTCTTATATTTTTTCCTCTCACAAACTCTCTTTTTTTATACCATGTTAAAAAAAAAAACATGCAGCAAACGAAAATAGGTGATTAATCCTTTAAAATGAAACCTGTACACGACTCATATATTTTTCTCCTCTGACAAACTTTAGTTTTGTGTTTAAAAAATAAAAAATAAAGCAAACATTCAGCAAATGAAAGTAGGCGATTAATCCGTTAAAATTTGTTACTCTTGGTAAACAGTATTATAATTATTTTATACTTCAGAACAGAGCCTGGTAATAATCTAGGCTATCCAGGGTTTATTTATTTATTTTTTTCATTGCATCTGAAAATGACTTTGTTCATTACATTCACTTTACATTACATGTGCTCTGGCGCAGATCAGCCTCCCGCGATGCTCAGCTGTGGACGATTTAGAAATGTTTGACATAAAGCAGTGGTCAGTAGGCTTCAAAAGCAAAATTGCACATGTGCAGGCAGTGTGAAGAAGCTCATTGCTACTCGAACCTGTGCAATCCGTCAGTAAAAGAATATAAAGACAGTCAGATGTGCAATAATTCTGGGCAATTGCAGAGCTGGCCATCAACCTGCGCATTTAGAAGTATAAATTGAAGAAGTCTGCGTCCGCGCTGGCCGTGTCTGCGTCCAGATTGCTCATGCGGAAAGTATTACACAGGTGTTACAATCACAACTTCTTTGTGCTGTTACTCCTTTCAAGCTGAATCTCACAAAATTGGTCAGCTCCCGACAGCATCAGGTGTTTTATTTATGGGAAGTAAAATTGTTTATTTCAATGAATATAATATATTATATAACATAATAGTTAGGCTATAATATTATAAATCAGGTTGGTTTGTATTGCTGACGCAATATGTAAATTATATGCGACTTGCACTTAGACCATAGCGCTGGAAAAAAAGGTTGAAAACCACTAGGTTGCTGTCCCATTTTATTCAGGAATTGTTCATTTTAAAAAAATTTAATTATATTGTTAGTTCTAATTATATTGTTAACACAAGTTAATTTAGAAGTTTTTTACCTAAAAACTCCTTGAGAATTTAAAGTAAGTTTAATTGTATTTAAATTCAAGTTTTAAAAAAGGTTTTAATTGCTTAAGTTATTTTATTAATTAATAATAGGTTATCATGTTTATTCTTGTAAAATATACGTGTTTATTCTTTAAGAAAACAAGGGAAAAATAAGGGACAATCTGAATATTTGTTTTGCTTTACCTATTTATGTAGGCTACAATTATTCAAAAAAAATAAAATTAAAAAAAATAAAATAATGCCATTAAAAATACCATTGACCTGAGTAATTTTGACCATTATAGAATTGTGACTTTAAAGATTAGTCATTTAGGTGGTAAAAATACTGTGAAATTTATAATGGCATGGCATGGATTTTAGAGCAACTGAATGTTTATGAAACATTAGCCAATAAAGCATTTTTTTTAAACAACGGAACTTAAAGTTGTGAACTAAAATATTATTTCAACCATACAGCATGTGAATAAATAAAATGCATACTTTTCATAACATTTCATTATTCATAAAATGCATAACGTTTCTGGTGTTTGGATTTTCTTAAACTTAAACTCTCGCCCTCTTTCTCTCTCTTTCTCTCTCTTTCTAATGCTAACAGCATTAGCTCTGTGAAATACTTCTTCCTTCCATTAGAATTAATGTTTTCCTGCCTTGCTAAATGTTGGGCTCATGATCAATAAGTTGTATTCGCCTCAATCTGATTCAGTAAAGTCAAACAGCAGACAGTGAAGCCTCATCACTGAGCACGAGTCCCGCGCGCTGTGAGGTGGGAACAGAGGATTCCGCTTGGTCTTAAAGAATTCCGCAAACACTCACGATCACAAATAACAATGATTTTCGTAAAATAATGATGAATTATTAATTGATGATTTGTTATTATCATTATGGTCTTGTGAAAATAATAATATGGGCTGCGAGAAAATTATGAATACAAAGAGTAGTGCTGCTGAGTGCAGGCATGTTTCAGCCCAGTAACACACCGTTCCTCAGAGCCAAAACACAGACCGAGTTCAGTTCAGCTGGAGGGGGTTGGGTTTTGTGTAGTTATTCATGGTTTGTGGGGGTCGAGATAAAGGTGTGAATTGCTCTTTCATATGGACAGTGTCTTATGAGGCTTTCACTTGCTGAACCGATTTATATAGGACTGTTGTTTTGGTTATATTCACAGTGCTGTGGCTCTCTCCAACGAGAGAAATGCAACATTCACAGATTACACAATTCGTTTTCGTTTAACCCCTTTACGTGCAAACATCGCCTACGGCCCCAGTTTATTATTGTTTCACTTTCACAGCACATTAAACATCACTGTCTTACTTCATCTGGACAAACTGTGCATCAATTGAAAGTTGAAAGAAAGACTCTAGCTTCGATATTTGACCAATATTTTGATAAAACATTGTTGCAGTGACAGATATTTAGTGATTTATGTCAGGAGTGCAAAATAATAAATCCGTATTATGCCACATTTTGAATAGAAATTCACCACTCACTCATATTCAGTCATGTCAGCAGTGGTTTATTTGTGTTCACATAGACTCAATGAACAGCGTCAATAAGGATTTATAGACCAAAGATGCATATCTGCGGAGATATATGGATATATTTACTGATGTTTACTTCATATTTCTTCAGACAGAATCGTCATTTCTATTCATTTTCCACGGATTTACGCGATCTGATGATAAACAGCCTCTCCCAGTGATCTGTGTGTGTGTGTGTGCAGTGGTGTGAGCTCGTGCTGTGTGTCACTCAATGTCAATCTTAGAGTGTCATAACCGGACACCGCCACATCGTGTCACATGCTTCCTGCACACTTCCTGGTAGTTATCTGGCCAAAACAACACTGAAACACCTCTGTACACACGAAATATCAGAATAATAAACCCGCGATTACGATAGTAAAGCTTGGTATGAGAATTTCTTAAGATCTGGGGCGTTTTTATAAAAAAAAAAAAAATTTTAAATGTACATCGGAAATGCTAATTTGTGCAGCGATGAAAAAGGCTAGAAATAACATATTTTTACAACAGTAAACAACCAAATTCCACCCCTGATCGCTAAAGGAAGTTATTATAAACAGTCGATCGGGGTTTAAAGTGAGTTTTGAGTAAATGTGTACTAATAATTTCATAAATTGTCTGATGTAGCTTGATGCTAACGTTAGCTCCAGTGCTACTAATAGCAGGTGCATTTCTTCTTCATAATGCATTTTTGTCTCAATAATTCACGTAAGGTCGTAAGAAATGTTTTGTTGTATTTTTATTGTAAGACTTTTGATAAATAAGGGCTAAATGCAAACAGAGACTGAAGTGAGATCGCTGCTTTGTGTCTTTGTATAGCCTGAAAAACCACTATAAAGGCTAATAAAGGTGGAATAAAATCAAAAGAATAATAATAAAAGAATAATGCGGATAATGTGTCATACCTGGCGGAGGTGTGAAAGACTCGTTTGGTGAGAACAATACAACAATGAATCGGGGAGTTTTGCAAAGCCAACACACAGAAACACACGGAGCAGAAACCTTTTTATTTTGGGTATGTAATTTCTGTCTCCATGCCAAAAAAGGGGGGTTACTAGTAAGGGGTTAAAAACATTTCAAGCTTTCTGTAGATATATTTTAATGTATGTGAGACACCACGATATTATGTTAATTAAAAAATTATACATTCATTATCATGAAAAAATTAAAGTAATGAGACTGCGCCTCCCTGTCATTAATGCACATTGACTGCAAGAGTCGAGTGGGATGTTAAGAGTTAGTCTGTTTCTTTTACTGATTATTTTCGGGTTAAAGCATGATTTAAACAGATTCACACTCAATCGCTTTCGCAATAATGCATTCAAACAAATGTAATCTTACAGTGCTACTACATTATCAGCATGCTATCCGATTTTGAAATCTTGAAGAAGTTAATCGATCTGTTTAGATAAAATAACTGACTAAGATGTTATTTTCATCACAAACAAAATGTTCCCAACAAAAAAGAAGCAATTAAAGTAATGCTTACAATGTTATTAGTTTGGCATGTGATATAGGGAAAAAAGTTTACACAAAATAGCTTAAGCTACTTTGAAACTCTCCTGTTATTTTTTTATTATTATTATTTTATATGATTTGTTATGAACATAACATTTCAAACATACTGAAATACTTTATTCACGGAGTGAAGGCAGAGCGTGTTTCTGGTATCAGTGCGCGCGGAGGGGAAGTTGTTGCTGCTCACAGACTCTGCTGCGAGTAAGAGAGACGTTTCACCCGATGAAACGAAGACGACCGCGCGAACACAAGCACAGCACATCCGCCAAAAATCAACCTGCAGCAATGCTCGTTCATCGACTCGCCAAGCTTTACTTTTGTAGGTCGCATGGCAGTAAATAATTTGATATGACCATGCAGTCAATACAGATATTTAATAAAAACATTAAAACAAGCAGGGCTAAAAAATAAAACAATAAAAAACGCACGCCAGGTCTACACCGGACACAAGTGGAGCGATCCAACAAAAGACAACAGAACACAGTGACGGATACACTGGACACGATCCCCATCAGTGAATTGATGCTTGTTCTGTTTATGACAAAATGTTCTGACACTGTGTTCAGATGATTTGACACTATAGTGTGATGTCATCAAGTTTCGCTGTGGGGCACAGATGACACACAGAAAGTCGCTGCTCTATTTACAAATAAGTACTAAAAAAAAAATTAAAAATAAAAATAAACCAGTGGCATAACGAGATGGAAATATAAACTAGAAAATATATTAACAGGTCCTCCGTCCATGAGACTGACTCACTGCGGAGCTGGCAGTTTTAATCTGAACAGCTCTTAAAGCTGAGGGGATGGCTAGATGCATGATGGGCTAGTATTAAAAAATAAAATAAAAATAAAGGTCTTTCCAGCATTAAGGTAATAACAGCTTTTATAAGATAAAAAAACATGTTTTTTTTTTTTAATCATCTTGTTGCAGTTATAAATTTGACTGCTAAATGAATGATAAAGAACTATGTTAAAACTTGTTTTGTAAAATGTCTTCGTCATTTGAATATTGATTAAAAAATCGGTTTAAATCATAAATCAGATTTTTTTTTTTTCTAAAATAAAACAAATTTTTTTTTAGGCCATATGATATTACCCTACTTTAAAAGCAAATAAAGAAGGTTCCCTTTAAAATCACTTAAGTTGTCAATTACTAAAGCTGAATGTTGTTGATTATAATGAGAGAACTTGAATTTAGTCGTGAGGACGTTTTATTAATTCTTTAGAGTTTCAACGATTTAATCGTGTCGGTTTAATTTTATTCGTTTATTGTTTCAGGCAAATTAGGCCTAAATAATGGGAATGAAATTATACAGTTCTTCACATTTAAACATGCAACAATTTCTTAATCAGTTTACAGACAAATGTCTTTTTCCCAATGATTTACGTCAAAATAAAGGACAGGTAATGAATAACAAAAATGCATGTTGTTTTATTAAAGGAAAAATATTTATATTTAAAATATAAATTAAAATATATGCATAATTTATTAAAATATTGACATTTTGCATATTAATCCATGTAGCCTACCCCCCTAAAATAGGCTACCGCTTTTAATGGTCCGATGCAAAGTAAACCACAATTTCTTTTGAATAATTAATATAATATATAATAATATAATATAATAATATTGATATAATATAAATAATACTGCACACCTTTTAAATGTGTCAAATCTAAAATATGGTTTAATACCATATAGCTTAGAAAATATAAGCACAGACTCAGGCACAGGTTTGACATTTATCTTGCTTGAATTCGTTCTAAGAAATGCACATAACTTCATAAATACCAAACTTTCATCTGTGAATATTAAATATATTACATATTTAAACTACAGTGTTTTTCTTTCATTTTCTGTGACTGAAGCAGTCAAATGTAACACATCAGTGAGGCAAAACTGACGTCTATTTGCAAAAATGTGCTTTGATGCACTTGTTTGATCACTTGTGGTTAAAGCGCCACTCAGCGGGTTAAAAGCTGCAAATGCACTTTATACCGCCGCCGCCGCGGTACAAGAGGCGTTTTCGATGTCTACTTAGTGTAGATTTACAAAGTACTCAATCAAAACTCACTTTTGGACGTCTTACACACTCCCCGTCTGACCCAAACCACTGGTGTATACAGTATGTTCCTATGATACCAGTTTGAGCCAACTAATTCAGTGTTCCTGGTCCTCCAACAGTACACTTAAAGTGAAATTATGTATGGTGTCCCATACCCTGAATTTGTGCTCTGCATTAATCCCATCCAAGTGCAAAAACACGGCAGTGAGTAGTGAACACGCACACTATGAACACACCACGAGCAGTGGGCATTTTATTTTATTTTATTTTATTTATTTATTTGCTGGAACACCCAGGGATCATTTAGGGGTTTGCAGAGGTATATGTGCATTACCGTCACATATCTTCCAAGTGGACCATTGCCACTCTATCTACAATCTCAATTAGGAGTGTCAATGGTCCATTTGAGATATAGGTGGTGGTAATGCATTTATAAGTCTGTGATCCACCATAAAGCAAGAAGAAGAATACGCCTTCTGGAGAATGCACGCAGGAGAATGCGCTTAAAAGAATTCAAACAGTTCAGACATTGTGTGAATCAGAGGTAAAAAACAATATAAATACGGTTCAGTTTTTACACATCAATGTATCAGATTATACAGGAGTTGGCCAAAATAATGTGGACTCATGGGAAATAGGTGATATTAAATTAAAGTGTTTTACCACCATTTGCCTCTAACACTGACTCAGCTGTACTATCAGTACCAGATCCTGGAACTCTTCCCCTTCTTTCAACATCACCTGAATATTAACCACATGCATCTATTATCATATGACATCATTCCTTGACATTTACCACCTTGTTAAAGAGAACAGAGTAACTGTTATGGTAACCTTATCTGTTATGATGTCTTGTGTTGTTGGTTGGTGAATTCCACTTGAATAAAGATTCAGAATTACTCCTGTTGTCTGTTCTCAGAATTACTCTCTGTTGTCTGTTTGACACCAACTTTCTTAGAATTAATGCATGCAACATTTGATTAGTATTGAGTTGAAGGTTGTCTATAAAATCATCTGCCAGTTGCTTCAGATACAGATGGAATCTGACTTATATACACAGTCATAATCATTTCTTATCAACTCCTGACTCATTTATTAAATGTAATTAAAGTATTAATTAAACTAACAATGAGCGATATATTTTTAGAGCATTTATTAATCTTTTGAATGCTAGATATTAGTAGTTTCTGAGTTGTCTGTTTCAAATGACAAATATCTGTAATGACAAAAAAATGCTCTAAAACCAAAAATACATTTTTTTTTTTTTTTTTTTTACTTCCTGTCCTCAGTCTGTGGAATTGCAGTATTACAGAGAAACAGTGTCTCATCCTGACTTCAGCTCTGAAATCAGAACCATCACACCTGAGAGAACTGGACCTGAGTGGGAATAAACTGGAAAACACAGGAATGAATCACTTATGTGACGTACTGAAGGATTCACACTGTAAACTGGAGAGATTGAGGTCAGTAACATTCACATACAAGAATCAAATTGTTTAAGATCACTTTCGTTGATTTAATTTGACCTATGTTTTTATATGTTTGTTTTTATGTTTATGAAGCTGCTTTGACAATCTATATTATACAATGCACTATATAATTAACAATCATTTGATTTTACACAACATACTGCATGTAGCTGTTTGTGAATCATGTTTTATTTAAAATGTTTTGTATCTAGCAAGAGCTAGAAGCTTGGCAAGTTGCAGTGGCCAAATCAGGCCTGGTAAGTCCAAGGCTTAGATATACAAACATAGCATTCTTCCGAAGAATTAAAATAAATAGGATCACACAAAATATATAGCTAGTAGGCTGTAATTTAATTAACCAATTAACAAAAGGTAAAAAAAAAAACACTGTGCAACAAGTATAGGCTACTCTTGATTTTGTGACGCTCTTAATGCATTTTATTTTATTTTTCTTTATATATAAATACAGGCAAACTAAAAAACATTACTTCTAGTATTGATCTACATTTCAGCCATTGGTCAACAAACTAAAATGCAGTCAACCAAACATAAACGTTTATTATAAAAAAAGGTCCGCTGTAAAATCAGCATGCAGTGCCCATACAAACATTTTTGCAAATGTGCCCATACAAACATTTTTGCAAACACATGTGTTTCTACATGTCAGCCTCATGAGAAAGTTTATCCTTGTAACCCCCTTTAAGAAGTCTTTGTATCACCGTGAGTGTTTGTTTGTAGCTAGTGTTCAGAGTCTTTGTTTATCTTGTTTATCGTGTCTTGTAAAGTTATTTAGTGTCTACCCTAGTCGTTGTTTTCCCCCTCGTGGGTTTTGTTTTCCCCTTTTGTGTTAATAAATCCCGTGTTTGGTACTTCCTGTCTGCATCTGAGTTCATCCCAACCCCTCCACACAACAATTATATAAAAAAAAATGTGTCAAGAATGCAAACATTTGGATTCTTGTGGATTCTTTTGGAGTAAGACCAGTATCTCTTTCATGAGATTACTTTCTCTTTTTGGCCGGGTTTTCTTTTTGTTGTAAACTCTAGGGTTGGGGTTTCTAAACCTGAATGTTTTTAGGGGCGTAATATTCAAATGACTATTGTTTTCTGCCACCACATTTATTAACGTGATCTTTCATACGATGAGATTGTGTCCATACAGATGTTTCATGAATCACACATGCATTTGTGTGCATGGTTCTGCGCTCATCTCTATGTTCGATTGATAAATTAGGCCCTAGTGGAGGTGCTACAGTTGCATTACCATAAGTCATGTGACCAAAAATCACTCGGGCAGTGATTGAGTTCATGACATGTTTCTGAATCAAATCTGGAGCAAAGGGGTGTTGGTAGGCACCATGGCTCAAGAAAGAACAGGCCTGGGAAGTGACATGACATTTTGCCATGACGAGGCAAGGAGGAGGTCACATCTCCAAAATGAGGTTCGAGTATCACCCAAGGAAATGAGAGCCAGCAGGATGACTGAGATGCAGCACCAGGAAGCCTAGACAAGGTGGAAAAAAATGGTGGAGTGCAAAGTCACTTGGGCTGGTCTCTTGAAATCCGAGCCCGACTGAATGAAGTTCCTAATCCCGGTTGAATACAATGTACTACCAGGCCCTTCCAACTTGTTCAACTCGGAGAAGGCAGAGTCACCAGCTTGCTCTCTGTGCCTGATGAGAGGGACTCTGGACCAAATCCTCAGCCGTTGTCAAAGAGCACTGAGTGGGAGTGTTATCACGGACATTATGACAAAATCCAGAAGGCCATTGCAGAAACCATCTAAAGCAGGATCACTCACTGCAAGTGCTTACCTTCAGTGAATAAGACTATAACTTTTATCAAGGCTGGGGAGAAGATAACACCAAGCTATAGAACTCAAACACCTGATGATCCCAGGAAACATCACTGATGATGTTAGTGACAAGATCACTTAGTGACATATGTTAAAGGGAAAAGATAAATTAAAATATCTACCCACCTCCCACCAACACACACATACACCAGAATGATGGCAGCAGCTCTGGTTATGGCCCTGTATAACTGTTGCTTTCTTAATGGTTTAAAAGCTTTTTTGATCTTGATGCACGAGATCAGAACAAAAACCAAATGTGAGATAAATGAATGGTTTATTTGTTTTTCTGTTTTGAAGGTAAAAACATGGAAATAATTTATCCAAAGGTACTCAGACCCTCTTCCTCTCTCTGTGTTTTTTATTATTATTTAATTGTAATTACTTTTCTTTTTCTTTTTATGATCTCTTTCTAATACAGGTTAAGCTGCTGTTATATTACAGATGAAGGATGTTCTGCACTGACTTCAGCTCTGAAATCAAACCCTTCACATCTGAGAGAATTGGACCTCAGTGGGAATGAACTAGGAGACTCTGGAGTGAAAAACCTCAGTGATCTACTGAAGAACCCACAATTCAAACTGGAGAAACTACAGTCAGTGTCATTATACTGTACAGGAGTTACAGTGTGATTAACTGTTTCGTTTCTTAAATTCACCATTTTTTTATGGAATATTGCAGCGCTTATTATAAATGATTTTATCGGTGTACATTGTGTAGACGGTGTAATTTTTCTTCTTCTATAATTTTACTTTATTGTATTTACTTATGAATTGTGTTTTGTTTCGTTGCCTTTTATTTTTTCACCATCAGTCTGTGTGAATGCAGTATTAAAGAGAAACAGTGTTTCATCCTGACTTCAGCTCTGAAATTAAACCCATCAAACCTGAGAGAACTGGACCTGAGTAGAAATGAACTAAAAAATACAGGAGTGAATCACTTATGTGATGTACTGGAGGATTCACACTGTAAACTGGAGAGATTGAGGTGAAGAATATTCGTATACAAGAAAAAACATTTTTTTTTTATATATAAATGAAAGTGTGATTGATCAAAGAATGAAGTGTGATTTATTTTCTAATTTCTCTTAATGTAGGTTAAGATACTGTGATGTGACAGATGAAGGTTGTTCTGCTGTGACTCTAGCTCTGAAATCAAACCCATCACACCTGAGAGAGCTGAACCTTTGTAGGAATGAACTAGGAGACTCTGGAGTGAAAAACCTCAGTGATCTACTGATGAACCCACAATGCAAACTGGAGAAACTAGGGTTAGTATCATTTAACAGGTGCTGTCCATATAATTAGAATATCATCAAAAAGTTAATTTATTTCACTAATTCCATTCAAAAAGTGAAACTTGTATTTTATATTCATTAATTACACACAGACTGATATATTTCAAATGTTTATTTCTTTTAATTTTGATTATTATAAATGTCAACTTCAGGAAAATCCCAAAATCAGTATCTCAGAAAATTAGAATATAAATTAAGACCAATACAAAGAAAGAACTTTTAGAAATCTTGACCTACTGAAAAGTATGAACATGAAAAGTATGAACGTACATCATTCAATACTTAGTTTGGGCTCCTTTTGCCTGAATTACTGCAGCAATGCGGCGTAGCATGGAGTCAATCAGTCTGTGGCACTGCTCAGGTGTTATGAGAGACCAGGTTGCTCTGATATTGGGCTTCAGCTCTTCTGCATTCTTGGGTCTGGCATATCGCATCTTCCTCTTCTCAATTTTCTATGGGGTTAAGGTCAGGCGAGTTTGCTGGCCAATTAAGAACAGGGATACCATGATCCTTAAACCAGGTACTGAAAGCTTTGGCACTGTGTGCAGGTGCCAAGTCCTGTTGGAAAATGAAATCTGCATGTCCATAAAGTACGTCTGTGCGTATTGGTTCCTGAAACACTGACTCCAGCTGCAGTCCACTCTTTGTGAATCTCACCCACATTTTTGAATGGGTTTTGTTTCACAATCCTCTTCAGGGTGCGGTTATACCTATTGCTTGTACACTTTTTTTCTACAACATCTTTTCCTCCCTTCGCCTCTCTATTAATGTGCTTGGACACACAGCTAGCCTCTTCTGCAATGACCTTTTGTGGCTTGCCCTCTTTGTGCATGGTGTCAATGGTCGACTTTTGGACAACTGTCAAGTCAGCAGTCTTCCCCATGATTGTGTAGCCCACAGAACTATACTGAGAGACCGTTTAAAGGCTTTTGCAGGTGTTTTAAGTTAATTAACTGATTAGAGTGTGGCACCATTGAACCTTTTCACAATATTCTAATTTTCTTTAGATACTGAATTTGGGATTTCCCTTAGTTATCAGTTATAATCATCAAAATTAAAAGAAATAAACATTTGAAATATATCAGTCTGTGTCTAATGAAGGAAATATACAAGTTTCACTTGTTGAATGGAATTAGTGAAATAAATCAACTTTTTGATGATATTCAAATTATATGACCAGCACCTGTACTGAACAACAGTTACGGTGTGGTTAAAGTTCACTGTTAATATAAAGAAAACAGACTCATATCACATAATTTATAGATACACCATCTGGCATTTCTTCATCTAAAGAAAGACTCAAAATGTATATTAGCTAACTAGCTACTGATTGTTCAGTATGTGTGTCAGTATAAAGAACATTAAACTCTGAAGCATTATACTTTATAATGGCTAAATAATTTTTTTTTTTTCATGTACGGAAATCTGACAAATTGGCTGTGAAAGAAGACTAAGAAGATAAAATAATGTAACATTATGCATATAACTCACACTTGCTTAACATGGATCTGAATCATTTTCTTTTCTCTTTTTTCAGTTTGAGTGAATGCAGTATTACATACGAACAGGGTCTCATCCTGACTTCAGCTATAAAATCAAACCCATCACACCTGAGAGAGCTGGACCTTAGTGAGAATCAAATAAAAAACACAGGAATGAGTCAATTATGTGATGTACTAAAGGATCCACACTGTAAACTGGAGAGATTGAGGTGAGGAACATCATAAAAGCACTTAGTTTAAATCAGATTCATATCAGTTATTTAAAAGTTTTTTTATATATATATATATTATTATTAATGATGTTTTGTTTCATGATTCTGTCTTTCTGTTTGCCTTTTCTTAGCCTAAATTTCTGTGGCATTACAGACGTTTCTGCTTTAACTCAGTCTTTGACAAACACAAAAGCACTGCAGTTTCTAAAAGAGCTTGATCTGACAAACAATATGATTGGAGGCTCAGTTAAGCAGCTCATTGATGTGCTACGAAGCTCAAACTGTAAACTGAAGTGAGTAAATATCTCTTTGTGGTATTAAAGAGAGCTTAATATAGCTTTAATACATGGGATATCTTTCAAAAATATGTCAAAATAATTTTGTATTAATCTTTATTGGAAGACTTCGTGTCAGAACAAATATGACATTGAAAACTTAAATTTTTGTTATATTTTGTTACATTGTACAAGAAATATTATTCACATTATTTAACAATATTTACTAAGACCAATTAAAGCAATGTTTGAGCTAGAGGACAAATAGCTGAAAAGTTTCACTCAACAGTCATCAGCATGTGTTTCTCTTTACAGTGACTCGGGCTTTTCTGCATTCATAATAACATTTGAACATACATTGTTTTAAATGGATTATATTTAAAACTTAAATATTGTTTTAGATGTATGTGTGTGTGTAACTAACTTTAAAAAATCTTAATTTAATGTGAGACTTCATTTTACTTTTTAAATTGAAATATTGTATCAAATTTGTAATCCTTTTCAGCCAACGCTGATTGTTTTCTCTTCTAATTTCCCCTTAAAGACAGGACCGTGAACAGGCTTTGTTTAGAGCTGCTACAAAGCACACTGGTATGCAATTTACATCCTGGTCTAAATCTTAGAATCCTGTGAAAAGGAGCTTCATTATCAGGTGAGGATCTTCAGATGAGCCTCATTATAGTATGAGCATAAATTAATGTGTTATGATGTGACGCCTGTACCCAGAATCTATTATGTTCATTATATATTTGTGTACTCTTTTCTTAAATATCAGGACATAAAAGAAAAATGAAACAATGCTTTTAGCAGTTTTAAAACTTGAACTTGTAGCACTGTGTCAGAAAAAAAAAAAAAAAAAAAAAAAAAATATATATATATATATATATATTATACTTATATGCACACATTTGCAAAATACTGCAGTTGATAGTAATTTTAATGAAGAAAATACACACATGAACTTTAAACTGAATAATGCTAAATTCTTAGGAACGTCCATGTGCAGAAATGATATTTGATATTGATATTGGTTATTGTTGGTTGTTTTATTCACAGGTGAAGCAGTGAAGTGAAGAGTCAATCGTCAGAACAGAGCGGATTCTAATTATCAATTTATATATCAATATTATTATTTTATTTTTTTGTAATATAATGTATCAAAATCATGTAAACTAAATTTTCTAATGTACGACAAAAGATGTGTTTGCTGTAAACAGAGAAACTATTTTGATTTATCTAATGTCAGTTGTACATCACACCATGTGAAGTATGTTCATGACCATCAGCCATAATCAAAAACTAGTTAGAGAAGGTGGCCAGAAATATATTTTATACATAAAGAATATTCATGTGCGTTTGGCCTCAAAAAGATTTTTAATTTGCAGTGCATATTTGTGTATTAAGATATGTATAGGAGTAAGGGAGGCAATGCATTTACAATTCCATTTGCAAAAGTGCAAGACCTGTTAACCTCAATCAACTTCAGCATAAAAGAACTGATCTCATGCAACCAGCAGTCCTGACTGAATTAATGAAAAGGAGAAAAAAATATCTACTGGGTCTGAGAAAAATAAATTACATGTATGAAATAAATAAAATCTCTATCAGGAATATTGACAAATACTCCATCAATCCATCAAATCAAATATTTGAGTGGGTCACACATCTGAGAAAAGGACACTTTAATCAATGCCAGTTAATACTCCATGGAAAAAATAAAAACAGGTTTATGCATCATTGATTAATGTTAAGAAGCAGAACCTGTGGAACATGCACTAATAGTATAAATTAAATTGAAACAATTTGTCAGACATTTACAATATCCAGCATTTTAGAGAACAGTCCAAAATCCAGGGACAATAATAAAAGACGAAAATGAAATAAACAAATAGAAAGAGAAAATGGTACCCGCTGGATTTGATCTCCATCCTGGAAAACCTTTCTAAATATTTCAAGTTATCACAGCCACAAATTTAACAGTGTATATCTAAGCCACAGTCCATCAGCGCTCACCTCAATGGTCATCAGTGATGTATAAAATACCTGAAAGTCATACTCAAGTAAAAGTACAGATTTCTTACCAGAAAATGACTTTGGTAGAAGGTTAAGTAACCATTTAGAATGTTACTTGAGTAAAAGTCTAGAAGTACATATGTGATATTTATTGTACTTAAGTACAAATGTATATATATATATATATATATATATATATATATATATATATATATATATATATATATATATATATATATCAATCACCTTTATTTATATAGTGCTTTAAACAAAATACATTGCGTCAAAGCACTGAACAACATTTATTTGGAAAACAGTGTCTCAATAATGCAAAATGATAGTTAAAGGCAGTTCATCATTGAATTCAGTGATGTCATCTCTGTTCAGTTTAAATAGTGTCTGTGCATTTATTTGCAATCAAGTCAATGATATCGCTGTAGATGAAGTTACCCCAACTAAGCAAGCCAGAGGCGACAGCGGCAAGGAAACGAAACTCCATCGGTGACATAATGGAGAAAAAAAAAACCTTGGGAAAAACCAGGCTCAGTTGGGGGGCCAGTTCTCCTCTGACCAGACGAAACCAGTAGTTCAATTCCAGGCTGCAACAAAGTAAGATTGTGCAGAAGAATCATCTGTTTCCTGTGGTCTTGTCCTGGTGGTCCTCTGAGACAAGGTCTTTACAGGGGATCTGTATCTGGGGCTCTAGTTGTCCTGGTCTCCGCTGTCTTTCAGGGCAGTAGAGGTCCTTTCTAGGTGCTGATCCACCATCTGGTCTGGATACGTACTGGATCCGGGTGACTGCAGTGACCCTCTGATCTGGATACAGACTGGATCTGGTGGCTACGGTGACCTCGGAACAAGAAAGAAACAGACAAATATTAGCGTAGATGCCATTCTTCTAATGATGTAGAAAGTACGGTGTTATGTGAAGTGTTTCCGGTTCCGGTTTACCTAATTAATGCAGCCTAAAAATCCTTTAACGGATTTGGATATTAAAAGCATATTAGTATGTTATGTGTAAGCCAGGTTAAAGAGATGGGTCTTTAATCTAGATTTAAACTGCAAGAGTGTGTCTGCCTCCCGAACAATGTTAGGTAGGTTATTCCAGAGTTTAGGTGCCAAATAGGAAAAGGATCTGCCGCCCGCAGTTGATTTTGATATTCTAGGTATTATCAAATTGCCTGAGTTTTGAGAATGTAGTGGACGTAGAGGAGTATAATGTAAAAGGAGCTCATTCAAATACTGAGGTGCTAAACCATTCAGGGCTTTATAAGTAATAAGCAATATTTTAAAATCTATACAATGTTTGATATATATATATATATATATATATATATATATATATATATATATATATATATATATATATATATATATAAATCTTAAACATAATTAAGTATTGAAAGTAAAAGTACAAGTAAATGCAAAATGGAAAAGAAGCAAATAAATATAAAATATTTTCACACACAACTTGGCTAGACAGATTCTGTTCATTTTTAACTCTTTTTATCCATTTTGTATTTTTGGATAAGAATAATAAGCACTTCATCTGTACTTAGTGTCTTTCATTCCAACATAAGAAAACATTTCTGGAATCTGCATCTGAAAAAGTTTTTAGGTGTATTTATAGTTTATGTGTCTCAGAGGGGACATGGATGCATTTAGCCTGTTGTCACAGATGGATAAATAATGTTTTGCTTTTAGCAAAAACTTCGATTTGAAATGAATGAAAACATTCCAAAGTCCAAATTCTAAATTAAAACCGCCAGTAGGTGACAGCAAGTGAATGTTAATGAGTGAGTCATTGAGATTCAACTGATTAATTCAAAAAGTGGTTTCAATAATTAAACACCATCCATTGCTGAGAGATGCAAAGCAGTGCTGTGATTTTTGTTTAGAACTATTTCATTAGCAAAATTGAGAAAAACAAGCAATATTATGTCTAAAATGTAAGTCACATATTGCTTTACTGAACTTGTGTAAAATTATTATTAAATGTGTTCAAGCTTATATTTACAAAAAAAATTGTACTCTTTGTGTGATATAGAGTAAGTGAACTATATTAAATTATATAAACATAAAAAGCATGCAGAAGCATTTTTGCCGTCTACGATTAAGAATTTCTGTGATTTTGAGTTTTAATAGACTAATAAATCATGTGCATGCACTGTGTGATTTTGTGAAATACCTGATAATGTCAGATTGCACATCATTACAACAAAACTTATTATATTATTGCAGACAATGCTGCATTGCACACACCAGAGTTGACTTTAATGTAAAATGAACGTAAGTTCTGTAACAAAGTATTATTACTTCATTACAATACACCACTAATGTTCATGTAGGATCATAATACTATGTCAAAGGACGATGTCAAAACGGCCGCTCATCGCTGTAAATCATTACCAAAGTCTGCAATTACACAGCAGTCTAATGGCAGGAAATCTTTTACCAGAGATTGTACTTTGCTTTGGAGTTGCACTGCGAGACAAACAACAAGCCTACATGACAGAAAGGCATGGATGAAAGGCTACTCCGAACTGAAATTACTTAAATATTTTCAAGTGCATGGATTTTAAAACATGACGATTAAGGAAGTATTATTTAAAATAAATACTGTGGGTTTCCCCTATTTTCTCTTGTTTTTGTGATGTGAAATCGAAAGTTGTTTGAACTGGACATTCACAGTTAGACAGGTAACGTTAGATAAAGCCTATTTGTTCTATTTGTTTGTTTGTTAGTTGGTTAAAGAAGAACATAACAAAAATCTGGTATCACATAGAATATTTCAGTTCACATATCCAATATACGTGTACATGTGTGTGTGTGTGTGTGTTTCAGGGCAGGTCCAAGCATTTATAGGGCCCTAAACTAAATAGTGACAGAGCTTTTTTCTTGTTTTATTCAAAATATTCATAAACGTGTTAATTATATTATTAAATATCTGATATACCTGTTCTCAAATGCGTGTAAGTAAATGTATTTGGTAGTTCAAACACCTTTATGATAACCATACCATATTAGTTGATCTATATCGGGTGATGAGTGCCACCATGTTAGTTTGTGCTGAATCTGAGCTGTGGGAATTACAACACATAAATTCATTCTCTCTTCCTAAAATTAAAGTAAGTTTCTGGTGAACAGGGAGTAGAATACAGTAAACTTTATTGTTAACTGCACTATTTGTATATGATATCAATAAAACAAGTTGTCAAATTAGATTCATAAGGATCGTTTTTGCCGCTTACCCGTATGTCAGTGTGCACTATTTTACAAAGTAGAAATGTATATTTTGTTAATAGTTTTATGAATTTAAATGCCTGAAACTTAAATGAAACATTTATGTGGTTGAAAACACTGAATACTTTTGAGATATGCCAAGTGCTGAGTGCGTCGACTCAGTGGCAAGAAAAAAACAAAAGCAGATTTGAATTCAGCAGCTGATCACATGATGAGCTGAACATTATAATGACTCCGATGAGATCCTGCATATTAAAGGTTTACTTCACTACCAGAATCAAAATTTATCCGATAATTTACTCACCCCCTTGTCATGCAAGAGGTCTTTCTTTCATCAGTCAACAAGAAATTAAGGTTTATGAGGAAAACATTCCAGGATTTTTCTCCATACAGTGGATTCAATGGTGACCAGAATATTTTTTATTATTATTCTGGAAGTGTGCTTTTTATGGTTTTGTCTAGATTTTTAAAGAAAAAAAAAGAAAAAAGAAAAAATGACACAACAGCAATTTAAAAATTCTTACTAAACACTGAACATTTTTTTTTTTTTACATCTAGCAGACAGTTTGCCAGCAGAGCACAATTTAACTTAAAATTAATAAGCAATTAAAATTATATTTTTGGCTATTTTGACACCCCCGTCTTGAATCAGTTATGCATTTTTTTTTTTTTACTGTACAAATAAATGCAGCCTTGCTTAGCAGAAGAGAATTCTTTTAAAACATTAGAAAACATTACAGGTTCCATTTTGAACACTACCTTTGAGTGTTATAATGAATGTATTAATAGAGCTGTTGTAATTATTATTATCATTATTTTTGTCTTACATTTTTATTTATTTTTTATTCTATATTCTAAAGCAGGAATCTCCAAATCTGGACCTCGAGATCCACTTCCCTGCAGAGTTTGGCTCTAACCTTAATCAAACACACCTGAGCATGCTAATTAATGTCTTTGGGTTATTCTGTGGCATCGTGAAGCACCTTTATCTTTTTGTATGACAACAGTTACAGGATGTATGGAGGAGGAGCCCAACCTACATTCAGTGGCCAAGTGTAATAAACGATGTGTGACTGTATATTTCAAGTTGGAAAAGACATTTAGTTCCCACTTTAAGTGAACCTTTGTTCCCAGGTCATCTACAAGATGGATTAAAATGCTTATAAAGTCAAGAAAAGATTAGATATAAACACATGACTGTATGATTGAAAGGTTAAAATATATGTAAAATTGTATAAAATAAATAAAACATGTTTATTCTGTGGAACCTTAAAAAATAAAAAAATAAAGTTTTTTTCTACTATTAGCCAATGGCTCTTTACTCTATTTTTTTTATTGGAGCCCAGTGCTAAGTTTAATTAGATCAAGTTTACGGAATTGAATTGAATCTACTTCTTCATCTTCTCTTCTGCAGGTTTTTGGGTCCTGCTGCAGATGAAGCATGTCAGTATGTGACAGGAATTGTGGGTAAAAACCCATTACTCCTGAGAGAACTGAATCTGAGTGAATGTGAACTAGGAGACACACGAGTGAATCAGATCTCTGCTCTACTGCAGGATAAACACTGTACACTCAACACACTGATGTGAGTATTTCACAAAATGTAAAATGTTACATTACTTTTAATACTAATAGTACTGTACTTTATAATACTATTTTCTCATTTGTTTAAGCAAGAGGCATTTTTTCTCAACACCAGAGTTACATTAATGTGAAGTATTAAAACTAAACATCCCATCAACGAAACAAATAATTATTATCTTAGCTTTGATCATGGGTCAATGATTATTTTAGTTACTTTAGATGAAGAACAATGATAAAAATAACTGCCATGTGTTAATTGTGTAATATAGGCTAAATGTATGTGCACATTTATTTTATTTTCAAAAGTATTTATTTCAGTATATATTTCTACACAAAGATTTAGCTTGAAAGTGTATTGATTTGTGCTTAAAATTAGGTGATTTTTTTTAAAGCTGAGGGTTGTGAAGAAAATTACTTATTAAATATTGATTAATGAAATTAATATAGGTTTATTTGTTCATTTATTCTAATAGTACTCTGAATATAAACCAAACCACCAGCAGGTGGCGGCAATTCACTGTCATAATGAGTGAGTCATTCAGTTTATTTCATCAAATGATTGTTTCTGATGGCTGCTTCATTCAGAAACAAAGCAAGTGACAGTCTTTATGAATGGGTCATTGAATCATTGGCTCCCTTGATTTGTTAAAAAGATGGATTCAATAAAGATCAAGACACCATTATGTGTTTCCTGCTGTGTTCTGCCTTGGCTTTGTTTGCAAGAATACTGACAACATTTTTTTGTAAATTGTAACACAATATTAACTTCTTGTTTATTGAACTGTTGTATACAATCAATGTCACATTTGCAGATATTTGGGGAAAACAGCGCTCTTGCTCGTTAAACCACAAGATATGATGCAAATATAAGACAAAAACCCATACAGGGGCTTCATTTGCCCTCTTATCTTGTATTTTAGGGTAATTTAACAAAAACTTCATGGGCCACATGATGTCCTGAACCATATCCAGCAGCTGCATGCAATATAAAATGACATACTGGGCCAGGCAGGGTTTATTAAAAGCGTTGTTGTTATTTTTTCACCAATAATTATTTGCTTCAAAAATAAATGTGTTAAACTGATAGCAATTGAAAGTGTCATAATTTAAATTTACATTTTAAAAATGATTTTGTAAATGTTGAAATTAAAATGAATGCTATAGAGGTATTGTTCACCATTAGTCCATGTTAGATAATGCAGGTAACCTTACTGCAAACATTGTGGATGAGAACAACAGACCTACCGTATTTTCCAGTCACACTTTTTTTTCCTAGTTTGGCTGGTCTTGCGACTTATAGTCAGGTGCGACTTATTTATCAAAATTAATTTGACATCAACCGAGAGAAATGAACCAAGAGAAATGAACCGAGAAAACATTACCATCTACAGCCGCGAGAGGGCGCTCCTGTAGTCTACACTGAAGACATAGAGCGCCCTCTCGTGGCTGTAGACGGTAATGTTTTCTGTTGGTTCTTGGTTCTAAATAAATGCGACATATAGTCCAGTGTGACTTATATGTTTTTTTTCTTCATCATGATGTATTTTTGGACTGATGCGACTTATAGTCCGAACAATACGGTAAACATATTTGACCCAATGTGTAAAAGAGTGACAATGACACAAAAGAACCAGTCTTAAAATTGAGTGGAGGAGAAGTAATGTTTATTAACTTGATATTTCTGAAATTAAAGATGCTGTTATGACAGAATTTCAAGGTTTCAAAGTAAAGTTTATAAATGGTTTTGAAAGAAATCTCTTATGTTCATCAAATTGCATTTATGTATTAATGTAATTAATACTGTAAAACTGTAAATCTACAATTTGAAAGAACTGTTTTCTATTTCCTCTCATGCTACAGCCCCATTACTCCGGCTTTAAGAGTCACATGATCCTTCAGAAATCATCCTGATTGCTGAATATAAGAGAATCTTATCTCACAGAATCTAAGAAATGTATCAACTATATTTGTATATAAATATAAGGGATTCATGCTATTATTTTTCACTGAAAAATAACTAACATCCACCCAAACATTTGAGGTAAAATCACTGCAGTAAAAAGGGCGATCATGAATTTAAGGAAAGGAAGAAAAAACTGAAAGATCTTCTGCAAAAACTGTTTTTTTTTTTTCTTTTCTTTTTTTCTTTGGGGTAACAAGGTCAATGTCAGATAAAGAGTAAGAGAAACCTCAATATTTCCCAAGCTGTAACACTGAAAATCACTAACTTGCTTAAAAACTCATGTAAATAAATGTGCTTACACTTTTCTCAAGTAATTTACTGTAAAAAGAAGCAATTTATGTTATTTTTTGTTTCATTTAATGGATCCTTGAATTAAAGTATTGCATTTCTTAAAATCATAATGAGCCTAAACATATGAATGGTACTGTAAATGTCATAAGAGTTCTCATAATAAATAAATAATAATCAACTTTAATATTCTGTGAAGACAGTTATTTGTTGGGGGTGGTTGAGAAACATTTGAGAACCACTGCCTTTGCAGATCATAAGGTCTGATTCATTGTCTGTTCTCTCTCTGTCTTCAGTCTGTGTAAATGCTGTATTACAGAGAAACAGTGTTTCTTCTTGACTTCAGCTCTGTGTTCAAACCTTTCACACCTGAGAGAACTGGACCTGAGCCGGAATGAATTAAATGACACAGGAGTAAATCACTTAAGTGACGTCCTACAGGATTCACACTGTAAATTGGAGAGTGTAATGGGCTCGTATCTGCATTGCAGTTTTCATCCTGGCCTGCAGGGGTCACTCTCAATGAGTACGGTGTCATGTTCCCTCCAGAACTGCAGATGGCTCTTGCCCTATGAACTCTAGTCCTATGGTCTCTCCGCTCCTCCAGGGGGCGTCATCGCCCCGTACCATGTTCAGTGCTCTGCTCGTCAGTGTTGATTCCTCACACCTGTGTTTGACCCTTTATAAGTCGGTTTGTTCCCTGCTATTGTGTTCAGTCTTGAGCCTATGCTTCCTGTGTATCCAGTTGCTAAGTTAAGTTTGATTGTTCTCGTATTTTTTTGACCCTTGTGTCTCATTTTTGTTTAATGGTAGCTAAGTTTGCTACGTTTGTTTTGTACTTTGTTTTCTCTAGTAAAGAATATTGTTACTTTTTGAAGATTCAAGCCCCTTGGCCTTTTTTGCTCTTTTTCTCTTCCGCTCTTGGGTTTGACAGTCTGGGAGTAGCCCAGTGAGTAAATTCACCCTCTTAGAGCACCAGAGACCCGGCGGAAGAGTCTTCACCACCCTCCAATGTGGAACGGATCCTAGCTGCACTCTCTGAGCAAGCCACTACCATTCAACGACATGATCAAACTCTGTCTCAAATTGTCCAAATGTTGAGCATTCAGTCCCCTGATCCTCAACCTAGGTCCATGGTGACACTTCCTTCCGAGCCCAGATTACCAGCCCCAGAAAGGTTTGATGGAAGCCCTGAGAGATGCAGAGGATTTATTACCCAGTGTACTCTGGCCTTTCAACTACAACCAAGTTCTTTTCCCACTGAAAGCAGTAAGGTGACCTACATCATTACTCTCCTCACCGGTAAGGCGCTCGAATGGGCCTCAGCTTTGTGGGACCAGAAGTCCCCACTAACCACAAACAGTCAACAGTTCATCGTGGAGATGAAGAGAGTTTTCCAAAATCCAGCCAGTGGAGGTGATGTCGATCGTCGCCTGCTGAATCTCTCTCAAGGTACCCAGAGCGCAGCTGAGTTCGCCATAGAGTTTCGCACTCTGGCGGCTGAGAGTAGATGGGATCAAAGAGCCCTAAGAGCGACCTTCCACCATGCTTTGTCATCAGAGCTCAAAGACGAGTTGGCATTCCGAGACCCTGCCCCTGACCTTGAGTCCCTCATCGATGTAGCTATCCGGGTTGACCATCGCCTCAGAGAACGCCAGATAGAGCGGCAGCGGGAGACCAGCTTATTTGAGGCTACCAGTCCTGTTAAATTATCTCCTCCTCTTGTGGACATGGATGAACCCATGCAGTTGGGGGGAACTCGGATATCCCAGTCCGAACGTAATAGGAAGATGAGAGATAGATGCTGCCTCTACTGTGGCAAGCCAGGACACTTTCGTGCCAACTGTCCTGAGCTTTCGGGAAAAGCCAAGTCTCGTCCTGGAGTAGGGGGGCCGGGGCGAGAATAGGAACCATCCCCTGCTCAGCAAACTTAGGTTTGAGGATCCAGGCCACAATCACTATGGGCCAGCAACACCATCAAGTATGTGCCTTTGTCGACTCTGGGGCCGCCGGGAATTTTATGGACTTTAAGATGGCCCAAAGTCTTGCAATTCATCCTGTGACTCTCCAAGAACCCCTTAACATTACTGCAGTTGATGGCAGCCCACTGGGATCGGGTCGGGTCAGTGAGTGCACTCCACCTCTTCAGTTAAAAGTAGGGAACCACCAGGAATTGATTCAGTTTTTATTAATTCATACTCCTAGACTCCCTATAATCCTCGGTTTACCATGGTTGACTGCTCATAACCCCAATATTGACTGGTCCAGAGGAGTTGTCACAGAGTGGGGAACACACTGCCAACTGTCAAATACTGCTTTCTGCGGTCCACCTGAGCTGAAGTCTGTCCAAGAATCAATGTCTGGCAATCCCAAGAGCAATTCAATCTTTAGGCTCAAAGCCCCGTCCGTGGAAGTCATGGCTATTCCCAGGATCGAACCAGTCACTATCAAGCCCCCTCTTTACCCTCCCGAGCCATCCCGAGTTCCCCCGGAATACATGGACCTCCTCGAAGTCTTTAGTAAGGTCCAAGCTGCCACACTGCCCCCCACATCTTGCTCTTTGTTAAGCTTGAGAAGAGCGAGTTCCATGTCCCAGCTGTCTCATTTCTCGGATTCCATGTGTCCAAGGGCAGCCTCCAGATGGATCCAGGCAAGATCCGAGCAGTCTTGGACTGGCCCCGACCCACTTCAGTCAAGCAGGTACAGCGCTTTCTGGGGTTCTCTAATTTCTACAGGAGATTCATAAGAAATTTTAGTTCTATTGCAGAACCTCTCTCCTCGCTCACAAAGAAGTCCAACAGGCCATTCAGCGATGCTGACCTTGCCTTCAATACACTGAAACAACGCTTCACAATTCCCCCATTCTAACTCTCCAGAGACCCAGAGCTGCCCTTTGTCCTGGAGGTGGATGCCTCAGATGTGGGGGTAGGAGTGGTCCTGTCACAGAAGTGTAAGAGTGATTCTAAACTTCACCCATGTGCTTTTTTTTCCCCGCCGTCTTACCCCAACACAGAGAAATTATGACATTGGGAACAGGGAGCTGTTGGCCATTAAGATGGCATTGGAGGAGTGGAGGCACTGGCTTGAGGGTGCCAAACACCCATTCCTCATCTGGACGGACCATCAAAATCTGACCTACATTCGAGATGCCAAGAGGTTAAACTCACGACAAGCCCGTTGGGCCCTTTTTTTTAACCGGTTCAACTTCACTCTCTCTTATCGCCCAGGTTCCAAGAATCTCAAGCCAGATGCACTCTCGAGGCAGTTTGAACCACCTGAGAGGGAGTTGTGCACAGAAACCATCCTCCCCGCAGCCAGGGTGATAGCCCCCATCCAGTGGGATATTGAGACCGCCGTCAGGAGAGCCCAACAGCAACAGCCTGGTCCAGGTAATGGCCCTGTAGGGCGTCTCTTTGTCCAAAATTGTATGCGCTCCGAGGTCCTGCAGTGGGCACATGCATCCCTCCCCTCCGGGCACCCGGGAACCACTAGAACCTGTAAGCTTGTTCAGAGGAAGTTTTGGTGGCCCAAGTTACAGAGAGATGTTAGGGCCTTTGTCTCTGCCTATTCAGTGTGTGCCCAGTGCAAGGGGTCAAGAACTCACCCTCATGGTTTACTGCACCCACTGCCTATCCAGAGATGTCCATGGTCTCACATTTCCCTGGATTTTCCCCAGGATATGGTTTCTGATCGGGGGCCACAGTTTACATCCCGGTTTTGGAAGGCGTTTGGCCGCCTCATTGGGTCCTCCATCAGCATGTCCTCTGGCTTCCACCCCCAGTCCAATGGACAAATTGAGAGGGTAAATCAGGACATTGAGAAGGCCCTGAGGTGCCTGGTGGCCGACAACCAATCCACTTGGAGCTCTCGTTTAATTTGGGCTGAATTCGCTCATAACACTCTGTACCATTCTTCTTTAGGCATGTCCCCCTTTGAGTGTTTCTATGGATTCCCCCCCCCCCCTGTGTTTCCTGGACAGGAGCCAGAGGTTGACACCCCAGCTGCCACACAGCTTGTCCGGCGTTGTCGACTTTCCTGGAAGAGGGCCCGTGCAGCCCTAGTGAGGGCGGCCCGACTCCAACGGAGGCAGGCTAACCGAAGGAGGAGAGCAGGACCCTCATTTCGTCCAGGACAAAGAGTGTGGCTCTCTACCCGAGATCTTCCCTTGCGAGTGGAATCCCGTAAGCTGGCTCCAAGATACATTGGTCCCTTCAAGATCCTCAGAAAGATTAATCCGGTTTCCTTTCGTCTTCTCTTGCCCAGGTCCATGAAAATCCATCCTACTTTCCATGTTTCTCAATTAAAACCTGTTGTTTGTTCCACTTTGTCTCCAGCCAGTAAATCTCCCCCAGCTCCTCGCATGATTGATGGTCAGCCAGTGTACACCATCTGCAGGCTGCTGGGTTACCGCCGGGTACATGGAAGGGCTCAGTACTTGGTAGACTGGGAGGGTTATGGCCAAGAGGAGCGGACCTGGGTTCCAGCTCGGGATATCTTGGATAAGGCTCTCATCTCAGACTTTCACCAAGCCCAAGGAGTCAATCTAAGGAACGTCAGGAGCCGTTCCTAGGAGAGGGGATCCTGTAATGGGCTCGTATCTGCATTGCAGTTTTCATCCTGGCCTGCAGGGGTCACTCTCAATGAGTACGGTGTCATGTTCCCTCCAGAACTGCAGATGACTCTTGTCCTATGAACTCTAGCCCTATGGTCTCTCCGCTCCTCCAGGGGGCGTCATCGCCTCGTACCATGTTCAGTGCTCTGATCGTCAGTGTTGATTCCTCACACCTGTGTTTGACCCTTTATAAGTCTGTTTGTTCCCTGCTATTGTGTTCAGTCTTGAGCCTATGCTTCCTGTGTATCCAGTTGCTAAGTTAAGTTTGATTGTTCTCGTATTTTTTGACCCTTGTGTCTCTTTATTGTTTAATGGTAGCTAAGTTTGCTACGTTTGTTTTGTACTTTGTTTTCTCTAGTAAAGAATATTGTTACTTTTTGAAGATTCAAGCCCCTTGGCATTTTTTGCTCTTTTTCTCTTCCGCTCTTAGGTTTAACAGTCTGGGAGTAGCTCAGTGAGTAAATTCACCCTCTTAGAGCACCAGAGACCCGGGTTCAATCCCAGCTTGAGGCAGCCTCGTTACAGAGAGATTGAGGTCAGTAATATTAAAATGCTTAAACTCATTTCAACAGTTTGAATGAAGACACTTTGTACTCAATATCTAATGGTGAGTCTAAATTTTTTTTGTCTGATTATTATCTGGTGAAGTAAGGATTAAACATGCACTGATACCACATTTCCAGAACAAGACCAATGCTTTATTTTTTGTTCACCAATTTTAGATACTGATTACCAATAGCAGTATTTTCATAGCATTTTTTTTTTTTTCATTTTTTGAGAAACCAAAATAAAATGAATATATAGTACTTTTCACTAAATCTATTTTTTCACGCAACAATAGTTTTTACATTTTCTATCTTTGTTTCTCTCTCCTTCTCTTTCTTTCTCTTCACTATCAAGTAGTGTTAGGTGCATTACTTTCTTTGCTAGTGGCATGTCTGATCAAGCTACACATTTTCAGTGATATCTGTGAGAAAGAGATGTGCGCATGCATAGCTAGCTGTGCACTCAGTCCATGCAGTGTGCTTCATTTATCAGCTTGCGCACAGTAGCTATACATGCATAAATATTGATTAATATAGTGTTATTCATATTATTGATTAATATTAATATGATATTAATATTCTAGTAATTAGATATATTTACATAATATACAATCTTAATCTCTGATATCTTCTTTCTGATGTCTGTTTGTTCTGTTGTTGTTGTTGTTGTTGTTTTTTTTGACACAAGTACAGTACTTGCACTGCATGGTATCTGTTTTTGGTAGCAGAGCCTTTTAATGAGTATAGTGCAAAAGATCATTATAAAAACCAATGCAAATACTCCATCCCTAGTGAAGATGATCTCTCTTCCTCTTTTTGTTAATATGTTGTGTTAATGTGACTGTACAGAATAGAGTTATGTTTTTATTTTCTTATTTCTCTCTTTTTCCCATTGTAAGATAATTTGCTGTTAAATGACAGAATAAGGTTGTTCTGCTGTGACTTCAGCTCTGAAATCAAACCCATCACATCTGAGAGAATTAAACCTGAGCTGGAATGAACTAGGAGACTTTAAAAACCTCAGTGATCTTCTGATGAACTCCCAATGCAAACTGGAAATACTAGCGTTAGTATCATTATACTGTACAGCATTTAAAGTGTGATGAAATCTTATTATGCTGTTAGCTAATTAACTGATGGATATGATATGTTTAAGTACAAGAATAATTTTTCTTTTTTTTTTTTCAATCAATATAAACTTTTTCATAAACTGTCATCTATCTATAGCAGCCATATCACCCTGGAGCCCAAGACCGGTTTCCCACTGAAGCTAAGCAGGGCTGAGCCTGGTCAGTACCTGGATGGGAGACCTCCTGAGAAAACTAGGTTGCTGCTGGAAGAGGTGCTAGTGAGGCCAGCAGGGGGTGCTCACCCTGTGGTCTGTGTGGGTCCTAGTGCCCCAGTGTAGTGATGGGGATGCTATACTGTCAACGAGCACCGTCCTTCGGATGAGACGTTAAACCGAGGTCCTGACTCTCTGTGGTCATTAAAAATCCCAGGATGTCTTTCGAAAAGAGTAGAGGTGTGACCTCGGCATCCTGGCTAAATTCGCCCATTGGCCTCGGACCATCATGGCCTCCTAACAGTCCCCATATCTACTGATTGGCTTCATCACTCCGTCTCCTCTCCACCAGTAAGCTTGTGTGTGGTGGGCGTTCTGGCGCACTATGGCTGCCGTCGCATCATCCAGGTGGATGCTGCACACTGGTGATGGATGAGGAGATACCCCCTGTCTATGTAAAGCGCTTTGAGTGCTAGAAAAGCGCTATATAAATGTAAGGAATTATTATTATTATTATTATTATTATTATCTGGGAAATCCTTGCTGCAAAAATACACATTTGAGAATAGTGTAACTTCAGTGACTTGATTGTTGTTACATGGTTTAACAGTACTTTTCACCCAATCTACCTTATCTTGTTTTATTATTATTTATTTTTTTTATTTTTTTGTGTGTTGTTAAGCTACATTCAAAATACTTTAAACTGTGATTCATGTATAAAATTGCCTTAATTTTCTCAAATTGACAACAGGAAAATAGTCCATTTAAATGTCATTTTTACAATGACCTGTGTGTTGATTGTGTATTTTAATCTACATTTATAAATCACAATTATTTATTTTATTTATTTTGTATTTTTGTCAAAGTGAAAGTAAAGATGCTCCAGATTTGTGTTGTTACTAGTATCTTCAATTCAAATTATGGATTGGCATATGGTTCAATTATTATGTTGCCATGTTTTACTGATGAATTTGTGACACTGTGGCATTTACTTATGAATTTAACTTTAAACATGTACTTAACATGGATCTGATTCATTGTCTTTTCTCTTTCTGTCTTTAGTCTGTGGAATTGCATGATTAACGACAAAGAGTGTCTTATCCTGACCTCAGCTCTGATATCAAACCCATCACACCTGAGAGAACTGAAGCTCAGTGGCATTGAAAACCTTGGGCTTCTGCTGAGCAGTTCACAATGCAACCCTTGTGGGGTCTTCGGTCCTTTCTGACCGGAATATCTTACATTTTACATTTTTAAAAATCACAGCTTCATCGGAATGACATGAAATGTGGTGACGTTTATGGCATTTGGGGTGTGAACACACAAAAAAATTGAAGGCATGATTCGAACCGTCTAAGTCAGGGGTGGGGAACGTTGATCCTGGAGGGCCTGTGTCCCTGCAGAGTTTAGCTCCAACCCTAATCAAACACACCTGAACAAGCTAATCAAGGTCTTCAGAAATACAGGTAGGTTTGTTTTTTCAGGGTTGGAGCTAAACTCTGCAGGGACACAGGCCCTCCAGGATCAACGTTCCCCACCCCTGGTCTAAGTGGTAATAAAAAAAATAATAACACTCAGGGTATAGGAAATGTATGGGAAATAAACAAAAACACAACAATTCAGAGAATACAAAATTTCATGGATTAATAAATTAAATTCTGCTCTGTACCCTATAAAAACTATTACCTCCATATAGAGGACTGCGACTGGAACTCATTATCATTTGAACTACTTTTGGTACCACTTTTGATATTTTCGCAAAAAATAAATGATTAATGTTACATTTGTTTGTTTGTTATTTGTTTATTTATAACAGTAACGTTATGTAGTTTTAAGAAATTTTGTCTTTAAAAAAAAAATCTTTCACTTTAAAGTGAAATCTTTCACTTTAAAATAATGGTCCAGATCACTAGTAGTTCCTGCGGACTGACAAGGTAACGCTTGAGTAATTAGTCAGGAGTTAACATGTTTTTCACTTTAAAATAATGGTCCAGATCACTAGTAGTTCCTGCGGACTGACAAGGTAACACTCGAGTAATGAGTCATGGATTTCACAAGTAATTTACAATAAAATTATCTGACGCATACTGTACAGCCATATATTTCTGTGAGGAACTAGTGATATTCTACCAGACATTGTAATCTGGAAGATGTTGTTTTGTGCTTAACACTATAAATGCAGTCAGTGTCTTCATGAAGGAGGCAAATATGTTTTGACAAGAGAACATCATTATTTATTGTCACTTCCTAAAGAGAAGCCCTCCCCAGCATAATATCACTAACCATGATAGTGAATGAATCTCAGGTCAGCTGTACTTGGTATTGATTTACGAGCTTCAATATAAGTTTTAACTAAATACTAACTCCTCCTTGAACCGCAACCTTATCGTGGTGGAGGGGTTTGAGTACCCGAATGATCTTAACCCTCTGATGGTCTTCGTTTCCTGTATACACTCGTGTTTTGTGGGGTCTCCAGAGACCCCAGACAATAACATTTAATTTTGTAAAAAGATAATAGTTTTTTTTTCTACAAATGTAATTTTACTCTGTTTGTTAATGTTTTTACTCAACATTTATGCAGTTTTTGGAGGGTTTATGATATATTTTAAATTTCTATAAATAAATAAATAAATATTTATTTAAATAGGCTTTTTACAAAATTTTATGTAAAATTCACTTTATAAAAGACCCAGATTTCTAACTTTCATTCATGGGGATAACATGGATCATTTTAAATGATTTAATGTAACATTTATACCCATTTTTTAGAAAATGCTGTTTTAAAATAAAATAAAAAATCACTTTCACCACTAGATGGCTATAGAGCTCCACTATATGCTATTTGCTATTTGACTACCTGAAAGATATCTTTTCACAAGTTGGATTCAGTTGGATTCATATCTAAATATCATAAAATCACAATTATAACAAAAATAAAAAAATTTTGTCAAAGTTTAGCATTTTTTTTCCTGTTTTTCAATAATGTACATTACAATGCATTGCAGGCAGTAAGCATGGTAAACCGCATGACTTCTGACGGGGTTGGAGCAGGTTTGTGTGTGTGCATGCTAAATTTTTTGTCTCATCCTGTCATCTCTCTCTCACTCCCTCTTTGGTGGTTCTGCATTTTGCATGATTTTTTTTTAATAATTATAAGAGAGCAGTTGTTTTATAACCTCACAAGTGTGTGTGTGTGTGTGTGTGTGTGTGTGTGCGTGTGTGTACACATTGTCGGTGTCAGTGTCACCACTTTATATTTGTGTTGGTTCTGCATTTTGGATGATTTTATTTGAAAAATGATAAGAGAACAGTTTTTATAGTCTCAAAAATGTATTTCTCTATGTGTGTGTGTACGCACGCGTGTTGTGAGCAATATAATTTAGCATTGTGGATGTTTTTTGCATTGGTGGAAGTGTGCCACTTTATTTATGCCATTTCTGTCGATTTGTTCTGCGTTGTTTCTGAGTTTGATGATTAATTTAGTCTTATTTTGATTGAAAGTGTTGAGAGCCGTAGAAGGAGCTGTAGAAGGTTTCATACCATTTGGACAAAAGGAACATTTTTTTTAATTTGAGCAAAAGTCATTTGGGGTCAGAAAAGACCCCAAAAACCATCTGAGGGTTAAAAGCTATGTTGTCTGGGGCTATATGCCCCTGGTATGGTTCTCCCATGGCAAACAGGTCCTAGGTGACGGGTCAGACTATTAGTGGTTCCAAAGCCTTTTATGAATCATTTACAAACAAGAATGGTGACGTCACCCGGCATGGCGCAGCCGGGGCCCCACCATGGAGCCAGGCCCAGGGCGGAGGCTCAAATGTGAGTGCATGGTGACAAGGTCTCATGAGGGGAGGCAGCAATCCCCGAACCCGGTGGTGGACACCGGAAGTAAGGGATGGTGTCAAGCTGCGAGTGCCTCTGGAATGGCAGACTGGGGTGTGGTGGTCCCTCTTTTCAAGAAAGGGGACCGGAGGATGTGTTCCAACTACAGGGGATCACACTCCTCAGCCTTCCTGGAAAAAAGTCTATATCAGGGTACTGGACAGGAGAGTTTGGCCGATAGTCAAACCTTGGATTCAGGAGGAACAATGCGGATTTCGTCCTGGTTGTGGAACACTGGACTAGCTTTATACCCTCACCAGGGTGCTGGAGGGTTCATGGGAGTTTTCCCAACCAGTCCACATGTGTTTTGTGGATTTGGAGAAGGCATTCGACCATGTCCCTTGCAGCCTTCTGTGGGGGGTGCTCCAGGAGTAGGGGTACGGGGCCCTCACTTAAGTGCAATCCGGTCCCTGTATGACCGTAGCAGGAGTTTGGTTCGCATTGCCGGCAGTAAGTCAGACTTGTTCCCGGTGCATGTTGGACTGGCAGGGCTGCCCTCTATCACTGGTCCTGTTTATTACTTTTATGGAAATGATTTCTAGGCGCAGCCAGGGGCCAGAGGGTTTCTGGTTTGGAGACTACGTGATTTTGTTTCTGCTTTTTGCAGAAGATGTTGTCAGGTTGGCTTCATCGGACTAGGAACTCCAGCATGCACTGGGATGATTTGCAGGCCAAGTGTGAAGCAGCTGCTATGAGAATCAGCACCTCCAAGTCTGAGGCCATGGTTCTCAGTCAGAAAAGGGTGGCATGTCCCCTTCAGGTTGGTGGAGAGCTCCTGCCTCATGTGGATGAGTTCATGTATCTTGGGGTCTTGTTCTCGAGTGAGGGAAGGATGGAGCAGGAGATTAACAGATAAGGGTAGCTTCTGCAGTGATGCTGTCGATTTACCTGTCTGTCTTGGTAAAGAAGGAGCTGAAGTGTCTGAAGTGTCGGTAAAGAAGTGTCTAGGGAGAGAGGGATGTCTGTGTGTCTCTGCTTATACTGCTGCCCCCGCGACCCGGCCCCGGATAAGCTGAAGAAGATGGATGGATGGATGGATAAATACTAAATCATGTCCATATTTATTTATTTTCATGAAAACAAATACTCAGAGATGTATAGTAACGAAGTAGAACTACTTCACTACTGTACTTAATTACTAAAAGGCAGTATCTGTACTTTACTAGAGTATTATTTTTTTTCTCCTACTTCCACTTTTACTTCAGTACATATTTTCACTGAGTTTAATACTTTTACTCCGATATTTTTTTTATGTGCTGCATCATTACTCGTTACAATTATAAAAATGTTACGAATCATTCCATTACAAACCACTGCCAGAACTGTAGATGGCAGGTTTGATGAAGCTGGCACATCATTGAGCGAATCAAGCGATTAAGAAGACTGCGCATGCTGACTGAACTGCTGTGAAGAGAGAGATGAACACCGAGCCGAGCCAGATAATGACTCGTTCACGAGTCAAGAACCGGTTGCATCGGTTCTCGGATGACCAGTAACGTTAGTTCTTTCTGACAGTTCGATTCAATAAACCAGTTGAAGAAAACAGTTCACCGATTCTTTTGCGCTCGACGCAATGGCGTCATTGGCGTTGACTGCACCTGGGCTCATAACATTAACACAGAATCAGTTCAGAATCAATCACCAAAAGAATCAGTTCAGTTCAGACGCTCTGTGTGTCGGTTTGCTTCACGCTAAATCACACATGCGCACTATCATCAGCTCCTCGTTTCACGAATCAGACGCGTCTGACAGAAACGGTTCTTGACTCGTGAACGAGTCATTATCTGGCTCGGCTCGGTGTTCATCTTCAGTTCTCTCTTCACAGCAGTTCAGTCAGTGTACTGTTTGAGTCAATGAATTACTCCGGGATATTGGTTTGTTTTAACTCAGACTCAGAGGGAGTGTCAGACACATTAAACAAGTTAACAGCTTAATCTGTGGATTAATGCATATTGGAGACGCGAACCGTTTAAAACGATTCAGTTCGATTTGGTAAACAGTTTCAAAAAGATCCGGTTACATCGAATGATTCGTTCGCGAACCGGATATCAAAAACTGCTTTGTTTTTAACTGTCTTACAACAGACACAGAAGAGAAGACAATGCTGAATAAAGTCGTAGTTTTTGCTATTTTTGGAACAAAATGTATTTTCGATGCTTCAAAAAATTCTAAATGACCCTCTGATGTCTTATGGGTTTGAAACAACTTGAGGGTAAGTTATTAATTACATAATTTTGCAAATTGGGCTAACTAACCCTAGTAAACGTTTCTTGTTTACAAGAAGTTACAGTCAAAGGAATTGTGATTTGTCCTTTAGGTTAATCATTTGAAATAGTAAAAACAATATGTTCAAACTTTTGACTACTTTCTTTAATAGCTACATAACACAATACTTCTACTTTTACTTTCAGTACTTGAGTAGTAAATTTTAAAATAGACTACTTGCAATACTTAAGTACAAAAAATGTTGAATACTTTAGTACTTCTACTTAAGTGTGGTGCTTAAAGAGCACTTCAACTTCTACTCAAGTCACTTTTTTGATAGAGCACTTGTACTTTTACTCAAGTATGGGTCTCTAGTACTTTATACATCTCTGCAAATACTTTAAAAAGTGATTAAATAAATTAAAAGATTATCTTAAGGCCCGATTTCAATTTACAGTGTACAGATGTATTTTTTTTCTTCTCTCTAAACTTTTATTTGAATGCATTGCCTATTTTGTGTTAACTGTTGGATACAAAACACGAGGATGAACAAAGCAAACTTTTGTTTGCTTTTGTGCATGTACACACATGGAACACTATTTTTTTAAATCGAAAGGTGACTAAAAAGCAAGGCATCTGTCTAATACTAAGTGTGTTACGGGAAGGGAGACTTGTGTCCAGTTATCTGAGGCATTTAATGTCCTTACAATTGGGTTAAGCGGTCTTAGACATTATTTAGAGATATAAATAGCAAAACATCCACCCTCCAGTTCAGTAGGTGGCGATATGAAGCTGTTGAGTTGTTTGTTACCTAAACCCCACTACAAAGAGGAAAATGAAAGTAAGGGCAATATTCAAAAACGTGTACATATCAACAAAGAGAAAGCGTTGCTTTTTGGATTTTAGCACGGAACCCAAATTTAACATTTTAGAAAATTATTATTAATTAACCTACCTCAGTGGACATGTGGCTAACAAGGACATCAGAGTGATCTGTCAGTCAACCATGAACGAACGTACAGCAGCTTGGAATTGTACCACGTGGAAACAAGAAGCACAAAGGACAGGGACTGCTTCTAAATTCTTTTTTTAGTTCACATGACTACGTAAGTTTTTAATACTTTCTCCATTACATGTATTTAGGGAAATAAAACACTGTAAGCACGATTACATTTTTGTTCCAGAAGTGTTTATAAGCATGGCTAAGTTTCTTCTATTTTATGCTGTTAATTTGGGTGATATGAAATCTTGCGTGATTTTAAAACATTGATTTCCAGGTAGATAAAGCCTAGCATGTAGTATTTATTTATTTGTTTTTGTATAAATAATAATAATATAATAATGATAATGATAATTATGATTATTATTATTATTATTATCATAATTGTTATATATTTTATCTCACATAAAATGTAATGTATTTATTGTATAAGACTATAACCAAGGTTACTTGGTTATTGTTAGGAGCATTTGAAAATTATACAATGCATTTTGAACGTCAAGTAATAATCAAATTACAAACAATGAATGGATTGAACAAATTAATCAAATAGAGTAGATAGCAATACAGAAAAATAATCTGAGTTAATTTTTTTTTAAGATTTAAGCAAAGATTATAACTTACAACTGATTGTTTTCAAACATGTTTAATCGCAGTATGTCAGAGTACATGGGAAAGGGCTCTCTCTCTGAGATGAGTCTCTCAAAGAAACAGAGGTAAGATTATTTTCAGAGAATCATTTTAAATATTGCTGAATTCTCTCTCTCTCTCTCTCTCTCTCTGTGTGTGTATCTCCTCGATAAATCCTTCTATTTTAAGTTGGTGCAAATAGAATCTATAGCTTTAAATAGCATATCACTAAGAAAATACTGCTTTTTTACTTGGTGTACATAGCATCTAGCTAGGATTAATAAATGTTGTAGAAGTGTTGTTCATTCTTAGTTCATGTAAACTAATGTTAGCCTAACTAATGAAGTCTTTCCAAAATATTGGTAAAATTGTTACTGCCTTTAATTATTATTTTATACTGTAAAAATTAATTTTCAGTTACAGGTCAAAAATAAAATCAGATAAAATATGCATGGTGAACTGGGCTTTATAGATAATTTTATGTACAATTAAATGTACAGTGATGACTGTAGATCTCTCAGGACCATTAATTCATTGCTATTTTATGTAACTGAAGTAATAGACACTATGAACGACACATTTAAAAAGAAACCGATAGATGCTAAACATGTATCTGAAAAGCAAATTCATAATTTATAATTTCTGAATCATATTTACAATTTCACTCTGCAGCTGTATTGCCAATTATTTGTATTTATTTATTTATTTTCAGGGAAATATAAAACTGTTATATTGCAGTGTTAAAGTAGTGTTTTAAATATACATTCTTTTAAAAATAAGAATGACCTACAGGTGCTACACATTGATGCGCAAATATGAGGATTTTCTCAAATCAGGATGATTATTTCCTATACACAAGTGCATTGAGCCACATCACTGTGTATGCAGATATTGAAGTAAATTATTCAAAATAAATGACTAAATAAAAAAACACTTTTTTGACAGACATTTATAAAAGGTACACACTTTTTAATTTAATTGATCGATAATTTCAGATTTAGTCAACAAAACTTTGATGTTCTCCAATTAGATTAGTTAATATGAAAAAAAAAAAAAGATATATATATATATATATATATATATATATATATATATATATATATATATATATATATATATATATATCCTTTTAATCAAACATCTTAAAATTAAAGAAATGTTTAAACAAATTTGAGCCGGTAAACAATTATGACCATCAACTTTTAAAATGATATGTGTGTTTCTGTGAATGATTAGAAAGGACACTTGCTGATATAAGATACAGTACAAGTAGTAAAGTCTCTCTCCTCTATTTGTATCATTAGTGTAATATCAGGCTCACATGTGTCTGTGAAGAGTGACCAGTCAAAGGATGGGGACTTGCCAGTGTTCAGTAAGAACACATTTATCAAAAGGTATTTCATATGTTTTAAATTATAGCATTTGTTAAACTACAGGTCCTTCTCAAAAAATTAGCATATTGTGAAAAAGTTCATTATTTTCCATAATGTAATGATAAAAATTAAACTTTCATATATTATAGGTTCATTGCACACCAACTGAAATATTTCAGGTGTTTTATTGTTTTAATACTGATGATTTTGGCATACAGCTCATGAAAATCCAAAATTCCTATCTCAAAAAATTAGCATATCATGAAAAGGTTCTCTAAACGAGCTATTAACCTAATCATCTGAATCAACTAATTATCTCTACACACCTGCAAAAGATTCCTGAGGCTTTTAAAAATTCCCAGCCTGGTTCATTACTCAAAACCACAATAATGGGTAAGACTGCCGGCCTGACTGCTGTCCAGAAGGCCATCATTGACACCCTCAAGCGATAGGGTAAGACACAGAAAGAAATTTCTGAACGAATAGGCTGTTCCCAGAGTGCTGTATCAAGGCACCTCAGTGGGAAGTCTGTGGGAAGGAAAAAGTGTGGCAAAAAACGCTGCACAACGAGAAGAGGTGACCGGACCCTGAGGAAGATTGTGGAGAAGGACTGATTCCAGACCTTGGGGGACCTGCGGAAGCAGTGGACTGAGTCTGGAGTAGAAACATCCAGAGCCACCGTGCAGAGGCGTGTGCAGGAAATGGGCTACAGAGAAGCAGCACTGGACTGTTGCTCAGTGGTCCAAAGTACTTTTTTCGGATGAAAGCAAATTTTGCATGTCATTCAGAAATCAAGGTGCCAGAGTCTGGAGGAAGACTGGGGAGAAGGAAAATGCCTGAAGTCCAGTGTCAAGTACCCACAGTCAGTGATGGTCTAGGGTGCCATGTCAGCTGCTGGTGTTGGTCCACTGTATTTAATCAAGGGCAGGGTCAATGCAGCTAGCTATCAGGAGATTTTGGAGCATTTCATGCTTCCATCTGCTGAAAAGCTTTATGGAGATGAAGATTTCGCTTTTCAGCACGACCTGGCACCTGCTCACAGTGCCAAAACCACTGGTAAATGGTTTACTGACCATGGTATTACTGTGCTCAATTGGCCTGCCAACTCTCCTGACCTGAACCCCATAGAGAATCTGTGGGATATCGTGAAGAGAAAGTTGAGAGACGCAAGACCCAACACTCTGGATTTGCTTAAGGCCGCTACCGAAGCATCCTGGGCCTCCATAACACCTCAGCAGTGCCACAGGCTGATTGCCTCCATGCCACGCCGCATTGAAGCAGTCATTTCTGCAAAAGGATTGAGTGCATAACTGAACATAATTATTTGAAGGTTGACTTTTTTTGTATTAAAAACACTTTTCTTTTATTGGTCGGATGAAATATGCTAATTTTTTTAGTTTTCATGAGCTGTATGGCAAAATCATCAGTATTAAAACAATAAAAAACCTGAAATATTTCAGTTGGCGTGCAATGAATCTAAAATATATGAAAGTTTAATTTTTATCATTACATTATGGAAAATAATGAACTTTTTCACAATATGGTAATTTTTTGAGAAGGACCTGCATTTCTCCACAAAGGCATATGACAGAACTTGACTAATTGAAGACAAATCACAAAACAATGTTTGTTGACCTTTGCTGAACTCTATAACAGTAATACACTCGTACAGACAGTAAATAGAGGACATACACTCACTATAGAAAATAGATCATGCAAGGGCTGCACAATTAATCACATTTCTAATTGTGATTACAATTATGGATGCTAAATTCCGTAATCGTTTCAAGCCGCAATTAATCATTCAAAATCCAGTTATGTTTTTCTGCATGCTTAAGATGTGCTTTATCTTAAGGATTTTTCCCATTATTTTAATTTTAGTTTTAGTATAACATTATAATACCATTTATAATTTAGATAAAGAAGAAACCAATCAAATGTATAGTTGAAGTTTAAGGCCTAATACTGTAGAAAAGCACTAAGGATTTTCAGTGTTTTCAGCTTGTTTATTTTCCTATAAAAATATGGCATGCAGTTGCATCAAACAATGGTATAAACTTATTTCAATGTAAATTGTGATAATCATAATTAATAATCGCAATTACAATTTCAAGGAAATAATCAACAATTATGATTGTAGTCATAATCGTGCAGCCCTAGATCATGCAACCAAACATTAATACGTCCTTCATTCTATCCATAGTCGTAGCTGGACAAATGCACAACTATAATGCATTTAATTACCATTTGCAACATTACACCCTTTTCAAAATATATTAATTTTTTCTCTCTGTATTTTATTGTCATCGCATAAAGATCAGCTTTGCATGTGACCAGCTTTATATCTATGAAAAGTGACTGTTCAAAATGTAACATGCCGAACTCCCTAGAGGAAATACCTCCATCTACTAAAAGGTATTTAATGTGTTTCTTATTTTTGGATCATTTAACTGGATTGATAAAATATTTTTGAGTATTATATATATCTTTGCTAAAAACAATTGCAATATATTTCTGTAAAATTTTGCCTAGAAATACAATATTTTGTTTCATTTTATTTGTTAACAGGCTTAAATATGAGGCATTTGATTCAGACTTCCAGAATCACAGGAACCAGAAACATTTTGCAGATAATCTCCAATGGATCTTCCAGGTAAGAAAACACAATTTTTATGAATGTTTAATAATTATTATAAACAAATGGGTTATGAGGAAGATATTCTGTACTCAGAAGTAAAAAGTACATGGTAGGCATCTATACTTATTCTTTTTGGTTTGTTTGCAGGATCTTCTGTGCAAAATAAGCACATTTCTGAAGAATGAGCTGAACATGTTTAAGAAAATATTACAAAAAGAAAACACGCAATACTTTGTGAAGGAATTTAATGAAAATAGATGCAGTGTCAAAGAAGCAGCTCTTGATCTCACACTCTACTTCTTGAGAGAGATGAAGCAAGATGAAACTGCTGATACTCTAAAAGGTAAGAGATTCACAAATAGTGATGCATGGATCATGGTTATATCCACAGACGCTGACAATGTGTGTATTGTACAGGCCTTGTAAAAAAAGAAAAAAAGAAAACCTTCTGATAGTTTGCGGTTAACCCATTTTGCCCAAAATTTTCTGAATGGTTTCATGCATATAGCCATGTTAATAGTGTCCTATGTGAACATGATCTGCATCGATTTTCCCCAGGTTTTAGTTTATTTTCTTGAAAATCGTATTTGAATGCGCGGCAACTATAGTTGCCAGTGGGCAAATATATGGGGAAGTCGTGGCCTTATGGTTAGAGGGTTGGACTCCCAATTGAAGGGTTGTGGGTTCTAGTCTCGGGCCGGACGGAATTGTGGGTGGGGGTAGTGCATGTACAGTTCTCTCTCCACCTTCAAAACCACGACTTAGGTGCCCTTGAGCAAGGCATCGAACCCCCAACTGCTCCCCGGGCGCCGCAGCATAAATGGCTGCCCACTGCTCCAGGTGTGTGCTCACTGTGTGTGTGTGTGTGTGTTCACTGCTCTGTGTGTGTGCATTTCGGATGGGTTAAATGCAGAGCACAAATTCTGAGTATGGGTCACCGTACTTGGCTGAATGTCACTTCACTCACTTAAAAATATGTTGTATTCACCCCTTCAATGTCAAATTTGAAATTCAATGTCAAAACTCAAAATACCTGCTTTCAAAAGATTTTTATTCATAATTTTTTTTAATTATACATAAAAGTCGAAGAAAAAAAAAGTTTTTTCTATGTTTATAATCTCTTGAATATGAAAACACAATAAATCCATTTGTCTTAAAATGGTGGAACATAGTGCAGAACATACTGATACTGTGTATCAATAAGTTAATTAAAAATAAATAAATAAAGATAATTAGAATGAAGGAACTATTACATCTATATAATAAAAAGTATACCTGAAAGAACCAACATTCTGCAAAATATTTTCTTTTGTGCTCAACAGAAGAAATAAACTCTATGAAACAATGAAACTATGAATAGGCACATATTGATTAGGTCAAATGAATTAACCTGGACAAAAATCATTGATATTCATGAAATTAATGATAGTCTTTTTAAATATATGATTATTTAAATAAGTATAATTTGTAGGCTACACACATGATTGTTTATTTATTTACTTATTATTGAACATGCAGGTATTTTCATCCTAGAAGTGTTAAATGAAAAAAAAAAAAAAAAAAAAAAAAAAAAAAAAAAAAATATATATATATATATATATATATATATATATAATGAAGGAATATTACATCTATATAATAAAAATGTATACCTGAAAGAAAATTATATAAAAGTAATTAGGGTCCTTGACAAATTAGAATGAAAAGCATCCAAACTGGATAAAGTGGCCTCAATATTCTTGCCCTTACGAGACATAATGTTATAAAAGCGTGAAAAACATGATCTACATAAATTAATCCCATGTGTTAGCTCTTTATATTTCCATTCTTCCTTTTGTGTGACTGACTGAAGTTAGTAAAGTACTGCTGTCACCCCTCCTGGCAAAAGCAGACACAT
>NW_020526369.1:0-26474 GCF_003368295.1 Carassius auratus | reverse complement strand
AGATTGGTCGAATTAACCCTTTAACTGCCACATCCCTTAAAACTTGATTGCCAGAGGGTTACTGTAAATGCTTATGCCCGCTGCACAGTTTTCCCGATGCCCAGGGGGGGCGTTGCACTGATGGCTTAGAGCCCACATCGCTGCTTGCAGCTATATTTATTATTATTTTTTATTTTTTATTAAAACCTTCCGGGGTGTTTTTGGGGCCTTAACATGCTCAAAAACTCTTGAAAATTGGCACACACATTGGAATCTGCGGCCATCAGGACGCCGCAGAGGCTGGACCCGGGCGTGGCACAGGGGCTCTACAGCGCCCCCCTGGAAGACAGTCAGAATTCTTGAACCATAGCTCACACACACTTGCATGTATTTATATCAACTGTACACTTATAATCTCATTGAGCCGAACAACTTTCAACTTTATGTCATAGGCTCCGCCCAACAGGAAGTCAGCTATTCAGGGCTGTTTAAAAAGCATGCTCTGGAATTTGAAATACTCCTCTGAGTTTTCAACCCGTTCGCCACGAAACTCGGTGAACATGATCTCAAGACATTGAGGATGAAAAATTGCGAGGGATTTTTGATATCTCGAACGGTTTGCCCGTGCGAGGCATGGAACTTATGGCGAGAAATGAGAAACAGGAAATGTCTAATAACATCCACATACATTTCCTGAATTTGATCAAACTTCATGGGTTTGTTCGTTGTATGATACCGATTGTATATATGTGGCTATTAAGAGTCAACGTTATAGCGCCACCAACTGGCAGCAGGAAGTGTGTCATTTTCCAAATGCTTGAATTCAGCATCTTATTTTACTCGATTTACTTAAAACTTCATCAGAATAATGACAAAACACGGCCGATGTAAATCTGTTGTGGGGATATTGATATCTGATATAGTGTTGCCATGGCAACGTGTCAAACTTGAATGTTCTGTTATGGTGAGTTTGAGGGCAGACAACAAGTTCAGATTTACATGAAACTCAAAACACATATCAGTATTAGTGATAGCTAGACAATGCCAAAAGCTTTTAAAAGGGCGTGAAGGAGGCACTCTATAGCGCCACCTTTTGTCAAAAGTGGGGGGTTAGTTTTAGCTACAGACACCAAACTTGGTACATAAATTGTTCTTTTCAAGACGGACAACTTTCTAATTCACAGTCATCAGCTACGATCAACAGGAAGTCGGCTATTTTGATTTGAATGTGTATTTTTGAGATTTTACAGTTGTGAATTAATGAATACTCCTCACAGGGGAAGTACACTATACACACCAAACGTTGTCTACATGAAGAAAAAAACATCGAGGAACTTAAATTGCGAACAGATTTTGGTTAGCTTGAACGGTTTTGTCGTGGTGATTTTTTGAAATGACAGTAAAAAGTGAAACATTAATCGTCTTGTATTTTTAAATTGCAGCTTCCAAACTTTAAAAAACATTTTTAATTTAGAAAACCAGTGATTCTGAGGAAATATGCATAGTTTCATGACTTTACAGCACTGTATGATTAAAAGAAAATTAAAAAACTGTCAGACATCTGATCTCACTCTGTCACTCTGTGTGCTGACTCTGTGTGTGTGTGTGAGTGTGAGTGGGGGAGGGGTGTGAGCTGAGTGGCAGACAGACAGAGAGAGAGAGAGAGAGAGAGAGAGAGAGAGAGAGAGAGACTTAAACATCTCTTTAATCACCAGAAAAAAACTGTATTTTAAATAGTTATTTTTTTGTTGTTGTTGCAAATTGTGCTGTTATCATTACATCTTAAGAAATATCTTAGGCCTTATCCTTTTCTGACAGTTTCAGGGATTAAAAAAATCCTAAAAAACCTTATTTGTGCTGCAAATAATAATTTCAAAACTCATTTGATACTGACCTCTGTCACCCTGTGACATGACATTTATTTGAATTTACATAATCTCAAGGATGTAACAGTAAAACTGTTCAGCTCACAGATGAAGACTAAGCTTTAATGCAAGCAGAACTATTTCACAAATGCTTATAGGTTAATGAAATCATAACAAAACAATTTTAAATTATTTAAGGATTTGGTAACACTTTTAAAATAATGTCTCAATTGTTAACATTAGTAAATGCATTGGTAACACTTCATAATAGCTGCAATTCTTAGCTAAGCATTAGTAAATAGTCAGTTCATGCTTTATATAGCCTTCTCCCAAAATTAATATTTTAGTAAGCATTTTATAAATACAGCTATAATTAAATTTTTCATGGTTTATATGCACATTTATTTTGAGGAGATTAAAGGCTGTAATCTCCCTAAAAAAAATGTAAAATAAAAAATAAAATAAATAAAATAAACAAACACAGAACTCATAAATATTTATTTCAAGATGCAATAAAAGAAAACTGTACACTTGAATTTATATATATATATATATATATATATATATATATATATATATATATATATATATACACACACAATTGCATAAGTTTATATTTAAAAATGTTTAGCAAGTGTACAGCTAATAATAATAATAATGCATTTTATTTAGTTTTAGCTACAGACACCAAACTCGGTACTTAAATTGTTCTTATCAAGACGGACAACTTTCTAATTCACAGTCATAAGCTACGATCAACAGGAAGTCAGCTATTTTGATTTGAATGTGTATTTTTGAGATTTTACAGTTGTGAATTAATGCATACTCCTCACATGGGAAGTACACTATACACACCAAACTTTGACTACATGAAGAAACAACATCGAGGAACTTAAATTGCGAACGGGATTTTGGTTAGCTTGAACGGTTTTGACGTGGTGATTTTTTGAAATGACAGTAAGAAGGGAAACATTAATTGTATTGTATGTCTAAATTGCAGCTTCCAAACACTTCAAGGCATGTTTTCATACAGAGATCAAATCATTATGAGGAAATATGCATAGTTTCATGACTTTACAACACTGTATGGATAAAAGAAAAGAAAAAACTGTCAGACTTCTCAACTGACATGATCTCACTCTGGCCACTCCGTCTGTGTGAAGAAAGGGAGGGGGAGAGGGAGGGGGAGTGTGAGTGTGAGGGGGTTGGTGACTGTGAATCTTTGGTGACTGACAGTGTGTGTGGATTGTAGGGAGGGGCTGTCTGGCAGAGAGAGAGAGAGAGAGAGAGAGAGAGACCTAATCATTCCTTTAATAATCAGGAAAAAAAATCTATATTTAGGGCCCGAGCCAATGGGCGCAGGGCCCTATTGTTCCCCTAAGGATTATTAGGGCTCAAGCCCGAAGGGGCGAAGAGCCCTATTGTTCTTCTAAGGATTATTCTTATTATTTTTTTTATTTTTTATTTAACCTTCCGGGGGTTTTTAGGGGCCTTAACATGCTCAAAAACTCTTGAAAATTGGCACACACATTGGAATCTGCGGCCATCAGGATGCCGCAGAGGCTGGGACCCGGGCGTGGCACAGGGACTCTACAGCGCCCCCTGGAACACCTTCAGAAATCTTGAACCATAGCTCACACAGACTTGCATGTATTTATATGAAACTCGGTACACTTATAGATCTCATTGAGCCGAACAACTTTCACACTTTATGTCATAGGCTCCGCCCAACAGGAAGTCAGCTATTCAGGGCTGTTTAAAAAAAGCATGCTCTGGAATTTGAAATACTCCTCTGAGGTTTTCAACCCGTTCGCCACGAAACTCGGTGAACATGATCTCAAGACATTGGGGACGAAAAATTGCGAGGGGATTTTTGATATCTTGAACGGTTTGCCCGTAGCGAGGCGTGGAAATTATGGCGAGAAATGAGAAACAGGAAATGTCTAATAACATCCACATACATTTCCTGAATTTGATCAAACTTCATTGGTTTGTTCGTTGTATGATACCGATCGTATATATGTGACTATTAAGAGTCAACGTTATAGCGCCACCAACTGGCAGCAGGAAGTGAGTCATTTTCAAAATGTTTTGAATTCAGCATCTTATTTTTACTCGATTTACTTAAAACTTCATCAGAATAATGACAAAACACGGCCGATGTAAATCTGTTGTGGGGATATTGATATCTGATATGGCGTTGCCATGGCAACGTGTCAAACTTGAATGTTCTGTTATGATGAGTTTGAGGCAGACACCAACCTCAGATTTACATGAAACTAAAAACACATATCAGTATTAGTGATAGCTAGACAATGGGAAAAGCTTTTAAAAGGGCGTGAAGGAGGCATGCTATAGCGCCACCTTTTGTCAAAAGTGGGGGGTTTAATTTTAGCTACAGACACCAAACTTGGTACATAAATTGTTCTTATCAAGACGGACAACTTTCTAATTCACAGTCATCAGCTACGACCAACAGGAAGTCGGCTATTTTGATTTGAATATTTAAATTGAGCTCTGATTTAATGCATTCTCCTCAGAGGAAATGTTCACTATACTCACCAAACTTTGTCTACATGTTGAAAAAACATTGAGGAACTTAAATTGCGAACGGATTTTGGTTAGCTTGAACCGTTTTGTCGTGGTGATTTTTTGAAATGACAGTAAAAAGGGAATCATTAATTGTCTTGTATTTTTAAATTGCAGCTTCCAAACACTTAAAAAAAATACATCTTCATACAGAGATCAAATCATTCTGAGGACATATGCATAGTTTCATGACCTTACAACACTGTATGATTAAAAGAAAATTAAAAAAAACTGTCAGACATCTCAACTCACTCTGTCCCTCTGTTTGAGCAATGTATGTGTGCTGACTGAGTGCATGTGTGTGTGTGAGTGTGTGTGTGTGAGTGGGGGATGGGCATGAGCTGAGTGGCAGACACAATGAGAGAGAGAGAGAGAGACTTAATCATCTGTTTAATCACCAGAAAAAAAAATTATTTTAAATTGTTATTTTTTGTTGCTGTTGCTAACATTGCTGTTTTCATTACAGCTTAAGAAATCTCTTAGGCCTTATCCTTTTCTGACAGTTTCAGGAATTAAAAACAAAATTCTAAAAATACTTATTTGTGCTGCAAATAATAATTTCAACTCATTTGATACTGACCTATTCCATCCTGTGACATGACATGTATCTACATTTTTAAAATCTCATGGATGTAACAGTAAAACTGTTCAGTTCACAGATCAAGACCAAGCTTCTTTCACAAATGCTTATAAGTCATTAAAGGATTTAATAACACTGTAAAATAATGTCTAATTTGTTAACATTAGTAAATGCATTGGTAACACTTTATAATAACTGCACTCATTAGTAAATAGTCAGTTTATGCTTTATAAAGCCTTGTCCCAATATTAATAGTCAGTAGTAAGCAGTTTATAAATACAGCTATAAATAGCTTGTTCTTGGTTTATAAGCACATTTATTAAAAAGGAGAGTAATCTTTTCAGTTATCTTCCTATGAAAAATAAAAAAAATAAAAATAAACAAACAACAACACAGATTGATACAGAACTCAGAAATTTTATTGTGGATTTATGATAAAATCAGCATGTAAAAATGAATTCATACTCCTCCGAGAAGACATAAGTAGTTCACACCAAACTTTTTCAACATGATGCTAATATACTGAAGATGTTTAAAGCGATTTATTAAAGTAACATAAAAAAATACAATAGTTATTTTACGATATCTTTAACATTTTTCATTTCAACTCTTCATAATTTTTTTATATATGTAGAAGTCATCATTTGAAGGAAGCACAGTAAGTTTCATAGCTTTATCATTTTCAAGAGCCAGCATAAAATTAAAACTATCATAACTTATAAATCAAGCTTGCAATTCTTAGTACCAATAATGGCCACCAGATGGAGCTATATGATTACTTTTAAATAATTATTGTAGAAACGAGTATGATTTAAATCATTTATAGAAATCTTTCAAAGAAAAATAATATGAATTTTATGTATTTACTGATAAAATGACCCTCACTTAATTAGAATAACAAGCTGAAGTATTGTGAACTGTATATTAAGAAATAATTCTTTATAGGCTTTATGGACAGATAAGTTTTGAGTGACTCTTGAAGGTTCAGCCCCACATCCTCTTTTACCACTGTTTAAAGAATTTATCTTACAGAACAGGTGCGAATGAATTTTGGATAGCTTGAATGGTTTTGTCGTGGTGATTTATTGAAATAACAGTAAAAAAGTAACCAGTAAATGTCTTTTTATTTTTTTAAAGTGCAGCTTCTAAACACTTCAAAAAAATGTACACATAGAAGACAAGTCATTCTGAGGAAATATGCATAGTTTCATGACTATACAACGCTATATGGATGATAGAAAATTAAAAAACTATCAAACATCGGATGTAACTCTGTCCCTCTGTCACTGTGGGTAATGTGTGTGTGTGTGTGTGTGTGTGTGTGTGTGTGTGTGTGTGTGTAAGTGAATTAGGTGTGAAACTATCAGGGAGCATTTAGTCTCCAGCGCCAACATTTTACAGAACTGCCACTTTCCTGGAGTCTCCAGAATTACTCTGTGTCAGGTTCTGAGATATATAAGATTCAAAAAAATGATTTAATTAGAATACCATGAAGTATTGTGAAATACTATATATTAAGACTTTATATATAGGCTTCATGAACAGATTAGAGTGACTCGTGAAGGACCAGCACCACCTCCTCTTGTCCAATGGTTTAAAGAATATATCTTCCAGAATCCGGGATTAAGATTTAGGAGCTCTTTTTTATTCCACCTCCTTTCCTGAAAGTCTGTCTTGCAGAATTGACTAAAAATTAATCTTCACATTAATTTCTAATTATTTTGCAATTCTTTTTGTCAGTTCTTCTTGACCTGTTTTTTTCTTCTTCTTTTCTTACCTCATGACTCAGTCAGCATTTTTTGTACAATGGTCAAGTCTTAACTTATCAATTTCTGTATTGCATTTGTGTTTGATATTTCTCACAGGCTTTACAGAGTTAAAACTCTTTTTTTAGCGCATTTCATCTGTAAAAGAAAACATGCCTAATGATTCTGCACACATGAATATAAGGAGTTTTTCTCTTCCAGCTTTCCTGGACTATTGTATAGCACTCATAAATGATTAAATAAAAAATAATGGTAGTTATTAAGATTGATATGGTTTGGAATTGGTAAAATGTGCTTGGAAAAAAATCACAATAAAACAATGTTTTAATGTTTAAGTTTGGAATATTAACTGACATGAATGAATGCTATATAAATATTGTTCATGTTAACATAATGTTTAGAAATGAAATATTATTGTAAAGTGTCACTAAAGTTATATATATTGTTCTGTGAATGTGATTTTAAAGTCTTGATGATTCGGATTAACCCTTTAACTGCCATATCCTTTAAAACCTCACTGCCAGAGGGATATTGTGAATGCATGTGCCCGCTGGGCACAGTTTACCTGATGCCACCGGGGTGGCGATGGCATTGGTGGCTTGAGCCCGCCATCGCTGCTTGCAGCTATATTTCTTATTATTTTTATTTTTTTTTTAACCTTCCGGGGGTTTTTGGGGGCCTTAACATACTCAAAAACTCTTGAAAATTGGCATACACATTGGAACCTGCGGCCATCAGGGCGCCACAGAGACTGGGACCCGGGCGTGGCACAGGGGCTCTACAGCGCCCCCTGGAACACCGTCAGAAAATCCTGAACCATAGCTCACACATACTTGCATGTATTTATATGAAACTCAGTACACTTATAGATCTCATTGAGCCGAACAACTTTCATGCTCTATGTCATAGGCTCCGCCCAACAGGAAGTCAGCTATTCAGGGCTGTTTAAAAAAAGCATGCTCTGGAATTTGAAATACTCCTCTGAGGTTTTCCACCCGTTCGCCACAAAACTTGGTGAACATGATCTCAAGACATTGAGGATGAAAAATTGCGAGGGGATTTTTGATATCTCGAACGGTTCGCCCGTGGTGAGGCGTTGAATTTAGGGCACAAAATTTGAAACAGGAAGTGCCTAATAACATCCGCATACATTTCCTGAGTTTCATCAAACTTCATCGGTTTGTTCATTGTAATATGTTGCTCGCATATATGTAACTATAAGGTGTCAAAGTTACAGCGCCACCAACTGGCAGCAGGAAGTGTGTCATTTTCAAAATTCTTTTAATTCAGCGTCTTATTTTTACTCGATTTGCTTCAAACTTCATCAGAATAATGACAAAACACAGCTGATGTAAATCTGTTGTGGGTATACTGATATCTAATATAGTGTTGCCATGGCAACGTGTCAAACTTGAATATTCTGTTATGGTGATTTTGAGGCAGACAACAAGCTCAGATTTACATTAAACTCAGAACACATATCAGTATTAATGATATCTAGAAAATGGCATAGGCTTTTAAAAGGACATGATGGAGGCACTCTACAGCGCCACCTTTTGTCAAAAGTGGGGGGGTTAGTTTTAGCTACAGACACCAAACTTGGTAAATAAATTGTTCTTTTCAAGACGGACAATTTTTAATTCACAGTCATAAGCTACGACCAACATGAAGTCAGCTATTTTGATTTGAATATGTATTTTTGGGCAAATTCGGCTGTGAATTAATGCATACTCCTCACAGGGGAAGTGCACTATACACACCAAACTTTGTCTACATGTTGAAAAAACATTGAGGAACTTAAATTGCGAATGGATTTTGGATAGCTTGAACGGTTTTGCCGTGGTGATTTTTTGAAATAACAGTAAAAAGGGAAACATTAATTGTCTAGTATTTTTAAATTGCATTTTCCAAACATTTCAAAACCATTTTTCATTTAGAGAACATGCGATTCTGAGGAAATATGCATAGTTTCATGACTTTACAACACTGTAAGATTAAAATAAAATTATAAAACTGTCAGACATCTGATCTCACTCTCTGGCATTCTCTCTGTGTGAGGGAAAGGAGGGGGAGGGGTGCTTGAGGGCCTGCCTGACAGAGAGAGAGAGAGAGAGAGAGAGAGAGAGAGAGAGAGAGTTAACATCTCTTTAATCATCAGAAAAAAACTGTAATTGTGTGTTGTTGATTTTTTACATCATTACAGCTTAAGAAATCTCTCTATCATTTTCTATCATTTTTAGGGACGAAAAAAACCTAGTACAATTGGTAGGGCTCATACAAAATGATTTTATATAATTAGGTTAAGAATTATGTAAATTGCAAAATAAAAAACTATTTTAAAAATACATACACGATGACTTGTATATATTTTTTTTGTTCTGATAATAATTTTAAACTTATTTGATACTGACCTATGACAGACATTCTGTGACATGACATGACCTGAATTTACACAATCTTGCTGATTTAACAGTAAAACAGTTCAGCTCACAGATAAAGACTAAGCTGTAATGCAGGCAAACATATTTTACAAATGCTTATAGATCAATAAAATCGTTAAAAATGCTTTTTCACAAAGTGCATAATAATAAGGCACATTGATATTCTGATGACATTTTTTTCCAAGCACATTTTACCAATTTAAATCACATCAATCTCAATAAATTCTGTAGATTTGGTATTTCGTGATTTATGAGTGATACATATAATTGTCCTCGAAGGCTGGAAGTGTAAAGCTCATATTCAGGAGTGCTGAATATTTAGGCATGTCTTCTTGTCATGCATTGGTCAGAGCTCATTGTAGCGATGCTTCAGGTGTTGAAATATATTTTTTATACATTATACAGGTTCACTGTTTGCAGAGTGTATACAGTATGTGTATGTGGTGCAGACACAGAAGCAAGAGCATGTTATTGTAACGCAAAAAAAAAACATTAAAATAATGCGCGAGCATGAATCCCTCCACTTGCATGCACATTTCCTTTACTTTGTCACAAAACGCGTCCTCTGATACATGCTGCTTTTGCTCGGAGAGCGTGCGCGCACTTAAAACCCGTTTCCTCTGCTCAAACTGTGTCCTGTGCACTCACAACACTCTCTATGCTCATGTGCTAGATATTCATTCTTTTCACACCTTTCTACTTCTAACCTTTTCTGTTCACATCTTTTACCATGTGCAGTGTGAATGCTCTGAACCATTAACATGGGCTCTGAAAAAAATATGCATTACAGATAGAACTTGTGAACCTGGCCTTGCATAGGCATATGCACAGTCTGTCCTGTTCTCTGCTACATTTAGGAACGCTTCATTCAGACTGGTTCAGATAGCAACACCAAACGTGCAGTGTGTAATACCTATCATGGCCACCACCAGATGGAGCTATAGGATTACTTTTAATTAATTGTTTTAGAAATGTGTATACAGCATTTAAATCATTTATAAAAATCTTTCAAAGTAAAATAATATGTATTTCAAAAAGCTAATGAATTTTACTGGTAATATAGTTTTATATAATAATTTCAGAAATGTTTATAGATCAATAAAAGTATTTTTAAAAATGGTTATAGATCATGAAAAGTGTTTTGCAACAATTTATAATAATCTCTCTTTGGTTTACATTAGTTAATGCATTAACTAACATGAACTAACAATGAACAATCTATTTTTCAGATAATTTATAAATCTTTTTTTATGTTAGTTATTCCTATCATTAAAAATATTATTGTTTATGTTATTTCACAGTACATAAACTAATCTTAAAATAAAAATGTAATAAAAAAAATTATTATTAATAATGTATTAAAATATTTTAACTAAGCTTTAATTAACATTTATATAAACACTTATATTGAAAGAGACTGAAATGGAAGTAATTTTTACTTTTAAAAAACGCTTGTAAGACCATACCTGTCAAGTATCCCGTTTTGGCCGGGAAAGTCACGTATTTTACCCTTCTTTCCCGCCGTCCTCCCGTATTAGTATTTTCCCGTAAATCTCCCGTATTTTTATTTATTTATTTTTTTACCTGCGTTATTAATAAAATAATAATAATAAAAACATTCCCAATCTGAGCTCTGTCACTAGTCTCGCGATAACCCCCACCTGTAGTAGCCTGTCGCGAGGGGTGTGTGAGGTCAGATGACATGAGTTATAACGTGGGAAAAACAACAACAGCAAAAGAAAAAACAGAGACGGATGATGTATGCTACAATAGAGAGTGAAGGCACACCTGCCAAAAAACCAAAACCCATGTGTAAATACCATGATAAATGGGACAGCGAATTTACTTTTTTAAAGAATGCAAAGTCTGCAACAAATTGGTACAACAACTCACTAAAAGAGTAAAAGAAAAGTTATGTGAAATGAAAAGAAAAACTGTTAAAGAAAAGCAATATGAAATGAAAAGAATGTGTGGAATTAAAATAAAATGTAAATGTAAAGACAAGCAATGTTAAATTAACAGAAAATATGCAAATAAGCCTTTAAATAAATGCTCTTCATATATACCCTTTTGTGTTTTAATTTGGGCTATAACACCTGTCTTAAGATGTAAGGGATACTGGAGCTTTGTTGGGGTGGTGGGACTGCTCGCAATGGGTGCTGGAAAATTTCCCTTATTTTCAAATCCAAAACTTGACAGGTATGTGTAAGACACAGTTAACAAATGCAGCGAGCAGATGAAAGGACAGAACAAAAAAGATATATAGTGCCCCCTATTGGCAACAAGAAGTGTCTTATTTTACATTGCGACAAACTACGCCTAGAACTTTTTTTACATTAATATCTTTTTTGTGGTCAGTCTATCTTGAGTTTTTATTAAAGGTCGTGTCCATGGCGCCATGACAAAATTGATATCTCGCCATAGGAAGAGAAGTTGTTGTAACTCAGGCATAAAATATTCAATCTTCCCCAAACTTCAAATGTTCGATAAGAGTCTTGGCCTGAATACATCTGAAGGAAAATATTCCATTATAATGATAGCGCCACCTGCTGGCAAAAGGAAGATTGGCACATATAAATTACTTTGACATATTCCACTTATATTTACGACTTTAAATGCATATTTCTCGCCATTCGCCTTTTTTACTAGAGCCGCTTGCTGGCGGTGAGCCCGGGTGCGAGGGCCCGATCATCGCTGCTTGCAGCTTTAATTTAAATTGTTATTGTTTTTGTTGTTGCTAATGGTGGTGTTTTTTTCCTTTCACTACAGGTTAAGAAATCTCTTAGGCCTTATCCTTTTCTGACAGTTTTTGGGATTTAAAAACATCCTAAGAAGCCTTATTTGTGCTGCAAATTATAATTTCAAACTCATTTGATACTGACCTATGACAACCTGTGACGTGACATGACATTTATTAATCTCATGGATGTAACAGTAAAACTCTTCAACTGACAGATTAAGCTGCAATGCAAGCAAAACTATTTCACAAATGCTTATAGGTCATTAAAATCATTACAAAACACTAATAAATTATTAAAGGGTTTGGTAACACTGTATAATAATGTCTAATTTGTTAACATTAGTAAATGCATTGGTAACACTTTATAATAACTGCACTCATTAGCTAAGCATTAGTAAATAGTTCATGATTATAAAGCCTTTTCCCTTAATAATAGTCATTATTAAGCAGGAATACATCTCTAATTACATTGTTCTTGGTTTAAAAGCACATATATTACAAAGGAGATTAAAGTTTCAGTTGTCTTATAAAATAAATCAATAAACACAACCCAGTTTGATTCAGAATTCAGAAATATTTATTTCAAGATGCAATAAAAGGAAACTGTACACTTGAAAAGGTTTTGAGCGATTCTTGAAGGACTAGCATCACCTTCACTTGTACGATGGTTTGAGGAATATATCTTCCAGATAGTACCGCCGCTCCCTATATGCAGAGTATGCAGTCTTCGTAGAGCACCAACTCCCAGAGGGGGCACCAGTTGCTCAAAAAAAACAAAACAAATATGCGCCATTCTCCCATCCGCGTTCGCGACCACTCAATAGCATTTGAGAAGAAAGACTTGTAGTCACAAAACAATTGTAATGTGTTCATATAGGTGTCAGCTACAATGCACACCTTATACATTTTTTATACATTTTAAAATAAAGTGTTACTAAAGTTATATATATTGTTCTGTGTATGTGATTTCAAAGTCTAGATTGGTCGGATTAACCCTTTAACTGCCACATCCCTTAAAACTTGATTGTCAGAGGGTTACTGTAAATGCTTATGCCCGCTGGGCACAGTTTTCCCGATGCCACCAGGGTGGCGTTGCACTGATGGCTTGAGCCCGACATCGCTGCTTGCAGCTATATTTATTAGGGCTCAAGCCTGGAGGGCGAGAGCCCTATTGTTTTCCTTAGGATTATTTGTTATTATTATTATTATTATTATTATTATTATTATTATTTATTATTATTATTTTTCTTCAAGGTTTCGGGGGCTTTTGGGGCCCTTAACATGCTTAAAAAGTCTTGAAAATTGGCACACACATTGGAACCTGCGGCCATTAGGGCCGGGCAGAGACTGATACACGGGCGTGGCACAGGGGCTCTACAGCGCCCCCTGGAATATGGAGGGCCATATATCATACATACTTGCACATAAACATACGAAACTCGGTACACGTATAGAACTCATCAATACAAACAACTTTCGTATTGCATATCATAGGCTCCGCCCAACAGGAAGTTGGCTATTTGGGGTTTATTATTCATATTTGTCGTCAAAGTTGTGGGGGCTTTTGGGGTCCTTAACATACTCAAAAACTCTTGAAAATTTGCGCACACTTTGGAATCTGTGGCCTGAAGGAGCCTGCAGAGGCTGGGACCTGGGCGTGGCACAGGGGCTCTACGGCGCCCCCTGGATCACAGTTATAAATGTTGATGTATAGCTCACACATACTTGCACGTATTAATATGAAACTCAGTACACATATAGATCTCATCGTGCCGAACAACTTTCGTATTGCATATCATAGGCTCCGCCCAACAGGAAGTCAGCTATTTAGAGTTATGTAAAAAGCGCATGCTCTGGAATTTGAAATACTTGTCATAGGTTTTTTACTCGATTGCCGCCAAACTCGGTCAACATGATCTCAAGACATTGGGGATGAAAAATTGCCCGGGGATTTTTGATATCTCAAACGGTTTGCTCGTGGCGAGGCTTTGAAATTATGGCGAGAAATGAGAAACAGGAAGTGTCTAATACCATCCACATACATTTCCTAATTTTAATCAAACTTCATCAGATTATTCATTGTATGATGTCGATCGCATATATGTGACTATTAGGAGTCAAAGTTATAGCGCCACCAAGTGGCAGCAGGAAGTGTGTCATTTTCAAAATGCTTTGAATTCAGCATCTTATTTTTACTCGATTTGCTTCAAACTTCATCAGAATAATGTTAAAACACAGCCGATATAAATCTGCTGGGGGGATATTGATATCTAAAAATAATGTTGCTGTGGCAACATGTCAAACTGGAATACTTCTCAGGTGATTTTGAGGCATATAACATGCTTAGAATTTCATCAAACTCAGAACACATATCAGTATTAGTGACAGCTAGACACTGGCAAAATTTCATAAGAGGGCGTGGAAGAGGCACTCTATAGCGCCACCTTTTGTCAAAAGTGGGGGGGTTAGTTTTAGCTACAGACACCAAACTCAGTACAAAAATTGTTCTTATCAAGACGGACAACTTTCTAATTCACAGTCATCAGCTACGACCAACAGGAAGTCGGCTATTTTGATTTGAATGTGGATTGTTTTTTACATTTAGCTGTGAATTAATGCATACTGCTCAGAGGAGAGTAACACTATACACACCAAACTTGGTGTACATGTTGAAAAAAACATTGAGGAACTTAAATTGTGAATGGGTTTTGGATAGCTTGGATGGTTTTGTCGTGGGGATTTTTTAAAATGACAATAAAGATGGAATTATTAATTTTCCTGCATTTTTAAATTCCAAACACTTCAAAACCTTTTTTCATAAAGAAAAAAAGTTATTCTGAGTAAATATGCATAGTTTCATGACTTTACAACACTGTATGGATAACAGAAAATTAAAAAACTGTCAGACATCTCATATCACTCTGTCCCTCTGTTTGAGTGTGTGTGCTTAGACTTCCATTGTCTGAGAGAAATAGCGCCCCTACAGGTGCAGTTACCGGAATAAAAAAGGGAGGAGACTGTCTTTTGGTTTCGATTTTAAAATCGGTTAAAATACAAATAAATACTTGGATTTAATTCACACTGACAAGCTAAACCAACATATATGATTATTATAAGGTCAGGGCTCATTAATAATTGATGTGTGGTCAGTGATACGTGAGAAACACGAGAGATGAATCACTGCTCTGAGCAGGAGCGTGTGGAATGATGAGCTCAGAAAAAAACGAGTTTATTCTTGTTTTATAGCTATTAAAAATAAAGTATTGCAGCGATATCACACAATTCACCAATTAGAGCACACCAAGAGCTAAATTAAGATGTTTTTGAACTGTTTGTGTGAAAATGAAATATTCGCGGCTGCCTATCTGAAATCACTGCTCCGATCAGCGCGCACAGTGTCACAAGTTCAAAACAAACGAATTTATTCTTGTTTAAGAGCTTTTCAAAATAAATTATTGCCATAAATGCACACAATACATCCATTATAACACAACACGAGCTAAATGCAGGTGTTTGTGACCCGTTTAAGTGCGCAAGACTATTTGAAAGCGCGACTGGCAGAATAACATTTCTCTCTCGAGCTGCAGGATTCTGCCTTTCGTCGTAAGAACGAACACATCACGGACAAGATTATTTCAAAATACATAATAGCTTGGCTAATATAAACGAAAACAGCCACGTGAACATAAACTGTTGAGAAATAAATCTGAAGTGGATCTACTGGATTTTAATATTAAGTGACCGCATATACCAGCTGCTTCTGTCTTCAATTTTAATCTATATAAAAAATTAAACTCATTCATCTTGGCTGCTTTTTTAATGTGTGTACGTATTTATTTATTATTTTGCTCTAACAAGACTTAATCTATATTTAATTAAATCAATTACATTTGATTTTACATTTGATTTGTCCATTTCTGCATCTAAACGCCTAAAAACCTAAAACATGCTCTATTATACTATTGTTAGCAATTTCTTTATCGTCCAATTTATCTGGTGTACACACTTTATTTTCATAATAAACTCGTTTGTTAGATTATACACAGTTATAGTGGTCTATAATAAATATTAACAGGTTTTATTCAAGCTGTTTAGAATGATTGCCATAGGCTAATTTTTTAAAATGTAAATCCCCAAAAAAAAAAAAAAAATGTAAATAAATAAAAAACATTGGAAAAGAATAACTTGTACTTTTTTATACATTTTGTATAGTTTCATAGTTTATGCATTATAGTTATAAAAACAAACAAATTTAGCCACTCACATAGAAATCTTAGGCCTTATCCTTTTCTGACAGTTTTAGGGATTTTTAAAAATCCTAAAAAACCTTATTTGTGCTGCAAATAATAATTTCAAACTAATTTGATACTGACCTCTGACATCCTGTGACATGATATTTATTTGAATTTACATAATCTCATGGATGTAACAGTAAATCTGTTCAGCTCACAGATCAAGACTAAGCTGTAATGTAAGCAGAACTTTCACAAATGCTTTTAGGTCAATAAAATCATTACAAAACACTTACAAATCATTTAAGGGATTTGATAACACTGTAAAATAATGTCTAATTTGTTAACATTAGCAAATGCATTGATAACACTTTATAATAACTGCACTCATTAGTAAATAGTCAGTTCATGCTTCATAAAGCCTTGTCCCAATATTAATAGTCAGTAGTAAGCAGTTTATAAATACAGCTATAAATAGCTCATTTATTAAAAAGGAGAGTAAAGGGTCAGTTATCTTCCTATGAAAAATAAAAAAATAAAAATAAACAAACAACAACACTGATTGATACAGAACTCAGAAATGTTATTGTGGATTTATGATAAACTCAGCCTGTAAATGAATTCATTCTCCTCCAAGAAGACACAAGTAGTTCACACCGAACTTTTTTAACATGAAGCCATATACTGAAGATGTTAAATTGCGAATGGGTTTAGGATACCTTAAATGGTGTGGCCATAGAGATTTATTAAAGTAACATAAAAAAATACCATAGTTATTTTACTATATCTTTAAAAATTTTAATTCCAACTCTTCATAATTTTTTATATACCTAGAAGTCATCATTTGAAGGAAGCACAGTAAGTTTCATAGCTTTATCATTTTCAAGAGCCAGCATAAAATTAAAACTATCATAACATATAAATCAAGCTGGCAATTCTTAGTACCAATAATGGCCACCAGATGGAGCTATAGGATCACTTTTAAATAATTATTGTAGAAACAAGTATGATTTAAATCATTTATAGAAATCTTTCAAAGAAAAATAATATGAATTTTATGTATTTTACTGATAAAATGACCCTCACTTAATTAGAACAACATGCTGAAGTATTGTGAACTGTATATTAAGAATAATTCTTTATAGGCTTTATGGACAGATAAGTTTTGAGTGACTCTTGAAGGATCAGCACCACATCCTCTTTTACCACTGTTTAAAGAATGTATCTTACAGTACAGGTGCGGATGAATTTTGAATAGCTTGAATGGTTTTGTCGTGGTGATTTTTTGAAATAACAGTAAAAAAGTAACCAGTAAATGTCTTTTATTTTTTTAAGTGCAGCTTCTAAACACTTCAAAAAAATGTACACATAGAAGACAAGTCATTCTGAGGAAATATGCATAGTTTCATGACTATACAACACTATATGGATGATAGAAAATTAAAAAACTATCATACATCTGATGTCACTCTGTCCCTCTGTCACTGTGGGTAATGTGTGTGTGTGTGTGTGTGTGTGTGTGTGTATGTGTGTGTGTGTGTGTGTGTTAAGTGAATTAGGTGTGAAACTATCAGGGAGCATTTAGTCTCCAGCGCCAACATTTTACAGAACTGCCACTTTCCTGGAGTCTCAGAATTACTCGGTGTCAGGTTCTGAGAGATCTAAGATTCCAAAAAATGATTTGATTAGAATACCATGAAGTATTGTGAAATACTATATATTAAGACTTTATATATAGGCTTTCTGAACCGATTAGAGTGACTCGTGAAGGACCAGCACCACCTCCTCTTGTCCGATGGTTTGAGGAATATATCTTCCAGAATCGGGGATTAAGATTTAGGAGCTCATTTTTATTCCACCTCCTTTCCTGAAAGTCTGTCTTGCAGAATTGACTAAAAATTAATCTTCACATTAATTCCTAATTATTTTGCAATTATTTTTGTCAGTTCTTCTTGACCTGTTTTTTTTTTCTTCTTCTTTTCTGACCTCATGACCCAGTCAGCATTTTTGTACAATGGTCAAGTCTTAACTTATGCATTTCTGTATTGCATTTGTGTTTGATATTTCTCATGGGTATTTCATAATTTTCGACTTTGAGTTAAAACAGTTTGAGTTAAAACTCTTTTTTAGCGCATTTCATCTGTAAAAGAAAACAGCCTAATAATTCTGCACATGAATATAAGGAGTTTTTCTCTTCCAGCTTTCCTGGAATATTGTATAGCACTCATAAATGATTAAATAAAAAATAATGGTAGTTATTAAGATTGATATGGTTTGGAATTGGTAAAATGTGCTTGGAAAAAAATCACAATAAAACAATGTTTTAATGTTTAAGTTTGGAATATTAACTGACATAAATTAATGCTATCTAAATATTGTTCATGTTAACATAATGTTCATAAATTAAATCTTATTGTAAAGTGTTACTAAATATATATATATATGTTTGGGGAATATATATATATATTGTTCTGTGAATGTGATTTTAAAGTCTAGATGATTCGGATTAACCTTTTAACCGCCATATCCTTTAAAACGTCACTGCCAGAGGGATATTGTGAATGCATGTGCCCGCTGGGCACAGTTTACCTGATGCCACCGGGGTGGCGATGGCATTGGTGGCTTGAGCCCGCCATCGCTGCTTGCAGCTATATTTATTATTATTCTTCTTCTTCTTCTTCTCCCGAATGAATCGCATTTTTGAGGGCTTTAACATGCTCAAAAAGTCATAAAACTTTGCACACTCGTCAAACCTGGTGAAAATTTTCGTCTGATATAGGATTCAGAAGAGGGTGTGGCAAAATGGCTCGACAGCGCCACCTATACCAAGAAAATCAACAGCCTTCCAGCTATGTTTCACGTACATGCACGAAAATTGGCACACATATGTAACACACCAATACCTACAAAAAAGACTCTTGGAGCGAAATTCTAAACCCAACAGGAAATCGGTTATTTTTAATATTATGAGCATATTTTGTGTAATTTTGGTCATTTCCATGTGTTGTATTTTAACGAACTCCTCCTAGAGAGTTCTTCAGATCAACACCAAATTTGGTAAGCCTAATCTAAAGGCCTTTGCGATGTAAAATTGCGAAGATCCTGACTTTTCGTTGAAGGGCGTGTCCGTGGCGGCCTGGCGAATTTCGATGATTCGCCATGAAAAATGAAGTTGCTATAACTCACACATACAATGACCAATCTGCCCCAAACTTCACATGTTTGATGAGACTCCGAACCTGAACAGATTGACATGCCCATATTCAGTTATAGTCATAGCGCCACCTATTGGCAACAGGAAGTGACATATTTTATGCTGCGACGAACTACTCCTAGAAATTTTATGACATCAATGTCTTTTTTGTGGTCAGTCTAATCTAAAGGCCTGTGCGATGTTCAGTTGTGAAGATCTTGAGTTTTCGTTAAAAGGCTTGTTCATGGCGCCGTGATGAAGTTCGATGTCTCGCCATGCGAATAAAAGATGTTATAACTCAGGCATAAGATGTCCGATCTTCCCCAAACTTCACATGTGTGATAAGAGTCCTGGCCTGAACAGATCTTCAGGCCAATATTCCACCGGGTGTGGCAAAATGGCTCTATAGCGCCACCTATACACTTTCAACGGAGTGCGCCTCGAGCTATGTTTCACGTACATGTACAAAAATTGGTACACACATGTAACACTCCAATACCTACAAAAAAGTCTCTTGGTACGAAATCCGGATCCCAACAGGAAGTCGGTTATTTTGAATTTTCCCTTCAAAATTGCTGTTGTTTTTGCCATTTTCAGGGGTTGTACTTTAACGAACTCCTCCTAGAGATTTATTCAGATCAACATCAAACTTGGTCAGTGTAATCTAAAGCCCTTTGCGATAATAAATTGCGAAGGACTTGAGGTTTCGTTAAAGGGCGGGTCCATGGCGGCCTGAAAAATTTCGATGTTTCGCCATGAAAAAGGAAGTTGCTGTAACTCAGACATACAATGTCCAATCTGCCCCAAACTTCACATGTTGGATAAGACTCTTGACCTGAACAGATCTACATGCCAATATTCAGTTATAGTAATAGTGCCACCTATTGGCAACAGGAAGTTACATATTTTACACTGCGACAAACTACTCCTAGAAATTTTATGACATCAATGTCTTTTTTGTGGTCAGTCTAATCTAAAGACCTGTGTGATGTTTAGTTGTGAAGATCTTGAGTTTTTGTTAAAAGGTGTGTCCATGGCGCCGTGATGAAGTTCAATGTCTCGCCATGGGAATAAAAGATGTTATAACTCAGGCATAAAATGTCCGATCTTGCCCAAACTTCACTTGTGTGATAAGGGTCCTGGCCTGAACAGATCTGAAGGCCAATATTCCATCGAGTGTGGCAAAATGGCTCAATAGCACCACCTATACACTTTCAACGGAGTGCGTATACACTTTAAACGGAGTGCGCCTTGAGCTATGTTTCACGTACATGTACAAGAATCGGTACACACATGTAACACACCAATATCTACGAAAAAGTCTCTTGGTACGAAGTCCGAATCCCAACAGGAAGTCAGTTATTTTGAATTTTCCCTTCAAAATTGCTGTTGTTTTGGCCATTTTCAGGGGTTGTACTTTAACGAACTCCTCCTAGATATTTATTCAGATCAACACCAAACTTGGTCCGTGTAATCTAAATCCTTTTGCGATCTTAAATTGCGAAGATCTTGAGGTTTCGTTAAAGGGCGTGTCCATGGCGGCCTGACAAATTTCATTGTTTCGCCATGAAATAGGATGTTGTTGTAACTCAGGCATAAAGTGTCCAATCCTCCCCAAACCTCACATGTTCGATAAAAGTCCTGCCCTGAACACATCTGAAGGCCAATATTCCATTATAATGATAGCGCCACCTGCTGGCAACAGGAAGATTGGCACATATATGGAATAAACATTGATATATTCTACTTATATTTATGAGTTTAAACGCATATTTCTCACCGTTCACCTATTAACTAAAGCCACTCGCTGCCGGTAAGCCCGGGTGCGAGGGCCCGTTCATCGCTGCTTGCAGCTTTAATTAGGGCTCAAGCCCAAAGGGCGAGAGGCCTATTGTTTTCCTTAGGATTATTTTTTATTATTATTATTATTATTATTATTATTTTTTTCCAACGTCTCGGGGGCTTTTGGGGCCCTTAACGTGCTTAAAAAGTCTTGAAAATTGGCACACAGATTGGAACCTGCGGCCATTAGGGCCGGGCAGAGACTGATACACGGGCGTGGCACAGGGGCTCTACAGCGCCCCCTGGAATATGGAGGGCCATATATCATACATTCTTGCTCGTAGACGTATGAAACTCGGTACACATATAAATCTCATCAATCCAAACAACTTTTGTATTGCATATCATAGGCTCCGCCCAACAGGAAGTTGGCTATTTAGGGTTTAGTATTCAAATTTTTCGTCAAAGTTGTGGGGGCTTTTGGGGTCCTTAACATACTCAAAAACTCTTGAAAATTTGCGCACACTTTGGAATCTGTGGCCTTTAGGAGCCTGCAGAGGCTGGGACCCGGGCGTGGCACAGGGGCTCTACGGCGCCCCCTGGAACACAGTCAGAAATGTTGATGTATAGCTCACACATACTTGCACATTTTCATATGAAACTCAGTACACATATAGATCTCATCGTGCCGAACAACTTTCGTATTGCATGTCATAGGCTCCGCCCATCAGGAAGTCAGCTATTTAGAGTTATGTAAAAAGCGCATGCTCTGGAATTTGAAATACTTGTCATAGGTTTTTTTCTCGATTGCCGCCAAACTTGGTCAACATGATCTCAAGACACTGGGGATGAAAAATTGCCAGGGGATTTTTGATATCTCGAATGGTTTGCTCGTGGCGAGGCGTTGAAATTATGGCGAGAAATGAGAAACAGGAAGTGTCTAATACCGTCCACATACATTTCCTGATTTTAATCAAACTTCATCAGATTATTCGTTGTATGATGTCGATCGCATATACGTGACTATTAGGAGTCAAAGTTATAGCGCCACCAACTGGCAGAAGGAAGTGTGTCATTTTCAAAATGATTTGAATTCAGCATCTTATTATTACTCGATTTGCTTCAAACTTCATCAGAATAATGTTAAAACACAGCCGATATAAATCTGCAAGGGGGATATTGATATCTAAAAAATTGTTGGCGTGGCAACATGTCAAACTGGAATACTTCTCAGGTGATTTTGAGGCAAATAACATACTTAGAATTTCACAAAACTCTGAACACACATCAGTATTTCTGATAGGAACTTAAATTGTGAATGGATTTTGGATAGCTTGAATGGTTTTGCCGTGGTGATTTTTTTAAATGACCTTACAAAGGGAATCATTATTGTATTTTTAAATTGCAGCTTCCAAACACGTCAAAGAATTTTTTCATACAGATGAAAAAGTCATTCTGAGGAAATATGCATAGTTTCACGACTTTACAACACTGTATGGATAACAGAAAATTAAAAAACTGTCAGACATCTCATCTCACTCTGTCCCTCTGTTTGAGTATATGTGCTTCAGACTTCCATTGTCTGAGAGAAATAGCGCCCCTACAGGTTCAATTCCCGGACTTTTACTTTCACTTTTAAATCGGTTAAAAATACAAACAAATACTTAGATTTAATTCACACTGACAAGCTAAACCAACATATCTGATTATTACCGGTTCAGGGCTCATGGATAAATTATTTCTGGCCAGAGATACGTGAGAAATAGGAGAGATGAATCACCGCTGTGACCACGAGCGTCTGGAGTAAAGAGCTCAGAGAAAACGAATTTATTCCTGTTTTAAAGCTTTTAAAAATAAATTATTACAGCGATATCACACAATCAACCAATTAGAACACACCAAGAGCTAAATTAAGATGTTTTTGAACTGTTTGTGTGAAAATGAAATATTTGCAGCTGCCTATCTGAAATCACCGCCTCCGATCAGCGCGTACAGTGTCCAGCTCAAAACAAACGAATTTATTCTTGTTTAAGAGCTTTTTTAAATAAAATATTACCACAAATGCACACAATAAACCCATTGTAACACAACAAGAGCTAAATGCAGGTGTTTGTGACCTGTTTAAGTGTGCAAGACTATTTGAAAGCGCGACTGGCAGAATAACATATCTCTCTCGAGCTGCAGGATTCTGCCTTTCGTCGTACGAACGAACACATCACGGACAAGATTATTTCAAAACACATAATAGCTTGGCGACTATAAACGAAAACAGCCACGTGAACATAAACTGGATCTACTGGATTTGAATATTAAAGTGACCACATTTACCACTTGCTTCTGTCTTCAATTTTAATCTATATAAAAAAGGAAACTCATTCGACTTGGCTGCTTTTTTAATGTGTGCGTATTTATTTATTTATCTTTCTATACATTTTGTAAAATTTCATAGTTTGTGTATTACAATTATAAAAACAAAAATAAAATTAGCCACTCACATAGAAATAGCTTAGGCCTTAACCTTTTTCTGACAGTTTTAGGGATTTTTAAAAATCCTAAAAAAACTTATTTGTGCTGCAAATAATAATTTCAAACTCATTTGATACTGACCTATGACATCCTGTGACATTATATTTATTTTAATTTACATAATCTCATGGATGTAACAGTAAATCTGTTCAGCTCACAGATCAATACTAAGCTGTAATGCAAGCAGAACTTTCACAAATGCTTATGAGTCATTTAAGGATTTGATAACACTGTAAAATAATGTCTAATTTGATAACATTAGCAAATTCATTGATAACACTTTATAATAACTGCACTCATTATTAAATAGTCAGTTCATGCTTTATAAAGCCTTGTCCCAATATCAATAGTCAGTAGTAAGCAGTTTATAAATACAGATATAAATAGCTTGTCCTTGGTTTATAAGCACATTTATTAAAAATGAGAGTAAGTTATCTTCCTATGAAAAATAAAAGATAAAATAAACAAACAACAACACAGATTGATACAGAACTCAGAAATTTTATTGTGGATTTATGATAAAGCATGCAAATGAATTCATACTCCTACTCATACTACTCCATACTCCTTTTTCAACATTATGCCTATATACTGAGATGTTAAATTGTGAATGGGTTTAGGATAGCTTAAATGGTGTTGCCATAGAGATTTATTAAAGTAACATAAAAAAATACAATAGTTATTTTACTATATCTTTACAATTTTTCATTCTAAATCTTCATAATTTTTTATATAAGTAGAAGTCCTCATTTGAAGGAAGCACAGTAAGTTTCATAGCTTTATCACTTTCAAGAGCCAGCATAAAATTTAAACTATCATAACTTATAAATCAAGCTTGCAATTCTTAGTACCAATAATGGCCACCAGATGGAGCTATATGATTACTTTTAAATAATTATTGTAGAAACGAGTATGATTTAAATCATTTATAGAAATCTTTCAAAAAAAAATGAATTGTATATATTTTACTGATAAAATGACCCTCACTTAATTAGAATAACAAGCTGAAGTATTTTGAACTGTATATTAAGAATAATTCTTTATAGGCTTTATGGACAGATACGTTTTGAGTGACTCTTGAAGGTTCAGCACCACATCCTCTTTTACCACTGTTTAAAGAATTAATCTTACAGAATAGGTGTGAATGAATTTTGGATAGCTTGAATGGTTTTGCCGTGATGATTTTTTGAAATAATAGTAAAAAAGGAACCAGTAAATGTCTTTTTATTTTTTTTAAAGTGCAGCTTCTAAACACTGAAAAAAATGTACACATAGAAGACCAGTCATTCTGAGGCATATTTCCTCAGAATGACTGGTCTCATGACCATAGTTTCATGACTATACAACACTATATGGATGATAGAAAATTAAAAAAAACTATCATACATCTGATGTCACTCAGTCCCACTGTCACTGTGGGTAATGTGTGTGTGTGTGTGTGTGTTAAGTGAATTAGGTGTGAAACTATCAGGGTGCATTTAGTCTCCAGCGCCAACATTTTACAGAACTGCCACTTTCCTGGAGTCTCCAGAATTACTCGGTGTCGGACTCTGAGAGATTTAAGATTCCAAAAAATGATTTAATTAGAATACCATGAAGTATTGTGAAATACTATATATTAAGTCTTTATATATAGGCTTTATGCACAGATTAGAGTGACTCGTGAAGGACCAGCACTACCTCCTCTTGTTCGATGGTTTGAGGAATATATCTTCCAGAATCCAGGATTAAGATTTAGGAGCTCATTTTTATTCCACCTCCTTTCCTGAAAAGTCTGTCTTGCAGAATTGACTAAAAATTAATCTTCACATTAATTACTAATTATTTTGCAATTCTTTTTGTCAGTTCTTCTTGACCTGTTTTTTTTCTTCTTCTTCTTTTCTGACCTCATGACCCAGTCAGTATTTTTTGTACAATGGTCAAGTCTTAACTTATCCATTTCTGTATTGCATTTGTGTTTGATATTTCTCATGGGTATTTCATAATTTTCGACTTTACAGTTTGAGTTAAAAGTCTATTTTAGCGCATTTCATCTGTAAAAGAAAACTAATAATTCTCAGCCTAATAATTCTGCACACATGAATATAAGGAGTTTTTCTCTTCCAGCTTTCCTTGACTATTGTATAGCACTCATAAATGATTAAATGAAAAATAATGGTAGTTATTAAGATTGATATGGTTTGGAATTGGTCAAATGTGCTTGGAAAAAAATCACAATAAAACAATGTTTTAATGTTTAATTTTGGAAAATGAACTGACATGAATGAATGTTATATAAATATTGTTCATATTAACATAATGTTTAGAAATGAAATCTTAATGTAAAGTGTTACTAAAGTTAAATATATATTGTTCTGTGAATGTGATTTTAAAGTCTAATGATTCGGATTAACCCCTTTATCTGGCGTATCCTTTAAAACCTCACTGCCAGAGGGATATTGTGAATGCATGTGCCCGCTGGGCACAGTTTACCTGATGCCACCGGGGTGGCGATGGCAATTGGTGCTTGAGCCCGCCATCGCTGCTTGCAGCTATATTTATTTATTATTATTATTTTTCTTCAAGGTTTCGGGGGCTTTTGGGGCCCTTAACATGCTTAAAAGTCTTGAAAATTGGCACACACATTGGAACCTGCGGCCATTAGGGCCGGGCAGAGACTGATACACGGGCGTGGCACAGGGGCTCTACAGCGCCCCCTGGAATGCTGAGGGCCATATATCATACATACTTGCACGTAGACGCACAAAACTCGGTACACATATAGAACTCATCAATACAAAT